>NW_026291016.1:312500-405796 GCF_023373465.1 Oncorhynchus keta | reverse complement strand
TCTCTCTGTGTTATAAAAGCCATTTCCCCTCACTACTCCTCCCTCTCCCATCTCCCTCACTCTCTCTCTGTGTTATAAAAGCCATCTCTAACTGTGTTATAAAAGCCATTTCCCCTCACTCCTCCCTCTCTCTCTGTGTTATAAAAGCCATTTCCCCTCACTACTCCCTCTCTGTGTTATAAAAGCCATTTCCCCTCACTACTCCCTCTCTCTCTGTGTTATAAAAGCCATTTCCCCTCACTACTCCCTCTCTCTCTGTGTTATAAAAGCCATTTCCCCTCACTACTCCCTCTCTCTGTGTTATAAAAGCCATTTCCCCTCACTACTCCCTCTCTCTGTGTTATAAAAGCCATTTCCCCTCACTACTCCCTCTCTCTGTGTTATAAAAGCCATTTCCCCTCACTACTCCCTCTCTCTGTGTTATAAAAGCCATTTCCCCCCTCTACCCCCTCTCTCTGTGTTATAAAAGCCATTTCCCCTCACTACTCCCTCTCTCTCTGTGTTATAAAAGCCATTTCCCCTCACTACTCCCTCTCTCTGTGTTATAAAAGCCATTTCCCCTCACTACTCCCTCTCTCTCTCTGTGTTATAAAGCCATTTCCCCTCACTACTCCCTCTCTCTCTCTGTGTTATAAAAGCCCTCTCTCATTTCCCCTCACTACTCCCTCTCTCTCTCTCTGTGTTATAAAGCCATTTCCCCCTCATAAAAGCCATTTCCCCTACTCCCTCTCTCTCTCTGTGTTATAAAAGCCATTTCCCCTCACTACTCCCTCTCTCTCTCTCTGTGTTATAAAAGCCATTTCCCCTCACTACTCCCTCTCTCTCTCTGTGTTATAAAAGCCATTTCCCCTCACTACTCCCTCTCTCTCTCTCTGTGTTATAAAAGCCATTTCCCCTCACTACTCCCTCTCTCTCTGTGTTATAAAAGCCATTTCCCCTCACTACTCCCTCTCTCTCTGTGTTATAAAAGCCATTTCCCCTCACTACTCCCTCTCTAACTGTGTTATAAAAGCCATTTCCCCTCACTACTCCCTCTCTCTCTGTTGTAATAGCCATTTCCCCTCACTCCTCCCTCTCTAACTGTGATAATGGAGATTCCTCTGAGGCGCTTTGATCCATTTAGAGCCGTTTGTATCCCAAATGGCACCCTATACCCTATATAGAGCACTACTTTTGACCAGACAGCCCGATATAGATGGCACCCTATTCCCTATATAGAACACTACTTTTGACCAGACAGCCCGATATAGATGGCACCCTATTCCCTATATAGAGCACTACTTTTGACCAGACAGCCCTATATAGATGGCACCCTATTCCCTATATAGAGCACTACTTTTGACCAGACAGCCCTATATAGATGGCACCCTATTCCCTATATAGAGCACTACTTTTAACCAGACAGCCCGATATAGATGGCACCCTATTCCCTATATAGAGCACTACTTTTAACCAGACAGCCCTATATAGGGAATAGGGTGCCATCTGTATAGGGTATAGGGTACCTTCTATATAGGGAATAGGGTACCTTCTATATAGGGTATAGGGTACCTTCTATATAGGGAATAGGGTACCTTCTATATAGAGTATAGGGTACCATCTGTATAGGGTATAGGGTACCTTCTATATAGGGAATAGGGTATCATCTGTATAGGGTATAGGGTACCATCTGTATAGGGTATAGGGTACCATCTGTATAGGGTATAGGGTACCATCTGTATAGGGTATAGGGTACCTTCTATATAGGGAATAGGGTATCATCTGTATAGGGTATAGGGTACCTTCTATATAGGGAATAGGGTACCATCTGTATAGGGTATAGGGTACCATCTGTATAGGGTATAGGGTACCATCTGTATAGGGTATAGGGTACCATCTATATAGGGAATAGGGTACCATCTGTATAGGGTATAGGGTACCTTCTATATAGGGAATAGGGTATCATCTGTATAGGGTATAGGGTACCATCTGTATAGGGAATAGGGTACCATCTGTATAGGGAATAGGGTACCATCTGTATAGGGTATAGGGTACCTTCTATATAGGGAATAGGGTACCATCTGTATAGGGTATAGGGTACCATCTGTATAGGGAATAGGGTACCATCTGTATAGGGTACCATCTGTATAGGGTATAGGGTACCATCTGTATAGGGTACCATCTGTATAGGTATAGGGTACCATCTGTATAGGGAATAGGGTACCATCTGTATAGGGAATAGGGTACCATCTGTATAGGGAATAGGGTACCATCTGTATAGGGAATAGGGTACCTTCTATATAGGGTATAGGGTACCATCTGTATAGGGTATAGGGTATCATCTGTATAGGGAATAGGGTACCTTCTATATAGGGTATAGGGTACCATCTGTATAGGGTATAGGGTACCATCTGTATAGGGAATAGGGTACCTTCTATATAGGTAGATTTGGAATGAATCCTAGGTATTCATTATTGATATGAGTTATAGTAGTTAACAGGTCCCTCATTAAACATGCAGAAGACGGAGTGAGTTATAGTATATAGGTAGGGTATAGTGTATAGGGTTATGAGTTATAGTATATAGGTAGTGTATAGTGTATAGGGTTATGAGTTATAGTATATAGGTAGTGTATAGTGTATAGGGTTATGAGTTATAGTATATAGGTAGTGTATAGTGTATAGGGTTATGAGTTATAGTATATAGGTAGTGTATAGTGTATAGGGTTATGAGTTATAGTATATAGGTAGTGTATAGTGTATAGGGTTATGAGTTATAGTATATAGGTAGTGTATAGGGTTATGAGGGTTATAGTATATAGGTAGTGTATAGTGTATAGGGTTATGAGTTATAGTATATAGGTAGTGTATAGTGTATAGGGTTATGAGTTATAGTATATAGGTAGTGTATAGTGTATAGGGTTATGAGTTATAGTATATAGGTAGTGTATAGTGTATAGGGTTATGAGTTATAGTATATAGGTAGTGTATAGTGTATAGGGTTATGAGTTATAGTATATAGGTAGTGTATAGTGTATAGGGTTATGAGTTATAGTATATAGGTAGTGTATAGTGTATAGGGTTATGAGTTATAGTATATAGGTAGTGTATAGTGTATAGGGTTATGAGTTATAGTATATAGGTAGTGTATAGTGTATAGGGTTATGAGTTATAGTATATAGGTAGTGTATAGTGTATAGGGTTATGAGTTATAGTATATAGGTAGTGTATAGTGTATAGGGTTATGAGTTATAGTATATAGGTAGTGTATAGTGTATAGGGTTATGAGTTATAGTATATAGGTAGTGTATGTATAGGTTATGAGTTATAGTATATAGGTAGTGTATAGTGTATAGGGTTATGAGTTATAGTATATAGGTAGTGTATAGGGTTATGAGTTATAGTATATAGGTAGTGTATAGGGTTATGAGTTATAGTATATAGGTAGTGTATAGGGTTATGAGTTATAGTATATAGGTAGTGTATAGGGTTATGAGTTATAGTATATAGGTAGTGTATAGGGTTATGAGTTATAGTATATAGGTAGTGTATAGTGTATAGGGTTATGAGTTATAGTATATAGGTAGTGTATAGTGTATAGGGTTATGAGTTATAGTATATAGGTAGTGTATAGGGTTATGAGTTATAGGGTTATAGTGTAGTTATAGTTATAGTATATAGGTAGTGTATAGGGTATAGGGTTATGAGTTATAGTATATAGGTAGTGTATAGTGTATAGGGTTATGAGTTATAGTATATAGGTAGTGTATAGTGTATAGGGTTATGAGTTATAGTATATAGGTAGTGTATAGGGTTATGAGTTATAGTATATAGGTAGTGTATAGTGTATAGGGTTATGAGTTATAGTATATAGGTAGTGTATAGTGTATAGGGTTATGAGTTATAGTATATAGGTAGTGTATAGTGTATAGGGTTATGAGTTATAGTATATAGGTAGTGTATAGGGTTATGAGTTATAGTATATAGGTAGTGTATAGGTATAGGGTTATGTAGTATATAGTATAGTGTATAGGGTTATGAGTTATAGTATATAGGTAGTGTATAGTGTATAGGGTTATGAGTTATAGTATATAGGTAGTGTATAGTGTATAGGGTTATGAGTTATAGTATATAGGTAGTGTATAGTGTATAGGGTTATGAGTTATAGTATATAGGTAGTGTATAGTGTATAGGGTTATGAGTTATAGTATATAGGTAGTGTATAGTGTTATAGTTATGAGTTATAGTATATAGGTAGTGTATAGTGTATAGGGTTATGAGTTATAGTATATAGGTAGTGTATAGTGTATAGGGTTATGAGTTATAGTATATAGGTAGTGTATAGTGTTATGAGTTATAGTATATAGGTAGTGTATAGTGTATAGGGTTATGAGTTATAGTATATAGGTAGTGTATAGTGTATAGGGTTATGAGTTATAGTATATAGGTAGTGTATAGTGTATAGGGTTATGAGTTATAGTATATAGGTAGTGTATAGTGTATAGGGTTATGAGTTATAGTATATAGGTAGTGTATAGTGTATAGGGTTATGAGTTATAGTATATAGGTAGTGTATAGTGTATAGGGTTATGAGTTATAGTATATAGGTAGTGTATAGGGTATAGGGTTATGAGTTATAGTATATAGGTAGTGTATAGTGTATAGGGTTATGAGTTATAGTATATAGGTAGTGTATAGTGTATAGGGTTATGAGTTATAGTATATAGGTAGTGTATAGTGTATAGGGTTATGAGTTATAGTATATAGGTAGTGTATAGTGTATAGGGTTATGAGTTATAGTATATAGGTAGTGTATAGTGTATAGGGTTATGAGTTATAGTATATAGGTAGTGTATAGGGTTATGAGTTATAGTATATAGGTAGTGTATAGTGTATAGGGTTATGAGTTATAGTATATAGGTAGTGTATAGTGTATAGGGTTATGAGTTATAGTATATAGGTAGTGTATAGGGTTATGAGTTATAGTATATAGGTAGTGTATAGTGTATAGGGTTATGAGTTATAGTATATAGGTAGTGTATAGTGTATAGGGTTATGAGTTATAGTATATAGGTAGTGTATAGTGTATAGGGTTATGAGTTATAGTATATAGGTAGTGTATAGTGTATAGGGTTATGAGTTATAGTATATAGGTAGTGTATAGTGTATAGGGTTATGAGTTATAGTATATAGGTAGTGTATAGGGTTATGAGTTATAGTATATAGGTAGTGTATAGTGTATAGGGTTATGAGTTATAGTATATAGGTAGTGTATAGTATATAGGTTATAGTTATAGTATAGTGTATAGTGTATAGGGTTATGAGTTATAGTATATAGGTAGTGTATAGGGGGTTATGAGTTATAGTATATAGGTAGTGTATAGTGTATAGGGTTATGAGTTATAGTATATAGGTAGTGTATAGTGTATAGGGTTATGAGTTATAGTATATAGGTAGTGTATAGGGTTATAGTTATAGTATATAGGTAGTGTATAGTGTATAGGGTTATGAGTTATAGTATATAGGTAGTGTATAGTGTATAGGGTTATGAGTTATAGTATATAGGTAGTGTATAGGGTATAGGGTTATGAGTTATAGTATATAGGTAGTGTATAGTGTATGTAGGGTTATGAGTTATAGTATATAGGTAGTGTATAGTGTATAGGGTTATGAGTTATAGTATATAGGTAGTGTATAGTGTATAGGGTTATGAGTTATAGTATATAGGTAGTGTATAGTTATGAGTATAGGGTTATGAGTTATAGTATATAGGTAGTGTATAGTGTATAGGGTTATGAGTTATAGTATATAGGTAGTGTATAGTGTATAGGGTTATGAGTTATAGTATATAGGTAGTGTATAGTGTATAGGGTTATGAGTTATAGTATATAGGTAGTGTATAGGGTATAGGGTTATGAGTTATAGTATATAGGTAGTGTATAGGGTTATGAGTTATAGTATATAGGTAGTGTATAGTGTATAGTTATAGTATATGGTAGTTATAGTATATAGGTAGTGTATAGGTAGTGTATAGGGTTATGAGTTATAGTATATAGGTAGTGTATAGTGTATAGGGTTATGAGTTATAGTATATAGGTAGTGTATAGTGTTATAGGGTTATGAGTTATAGTATATAGGTAGTGTATAGTGTATAGGGTTATGAGTTATAGTATATAGGTAGTGTATAGTGTATAGGGTTATGAGTTATAGTATATAGGTAGTGTATAGTGTATAGGGTTATGAGTTATAGTATATAGGTAGTGTATAGTGTATAGGGTTATTATGAGTTATAGTATATAGGTAGTGTATAGTGTATAGGGTTATGAGTTATAGTATATAGGTAGTGTATAGTGTATAGGGTTATGAGGTTATAGTATATAGGTAGTGTATAGTGTATAGGGTTATGAGTTATAGTATATAGGTAGTGTATAGTGTATAGGGTTATGAGTTATAGTATATAGGTAGTGTATAGTGTATAGGGTTATGAGTTATAGTATATAGGTAGTGTATAGTGTATAGGGTTATGAGTTATAGTATATAGGTAGTGTATAGTGTATAGGGTTATGAGTTATAGTATATAGGTAGTGTATAGTGTATATGGTTATAGTTATGAGTTATAGTATATAGGTAGTGTATAGTGTATAGGGTTATGAGTTATAGTATATAGGTAGTGTATAGTGTATAGGGTTATGAGTTATAGTATATAGGTAGTGTATAGTGTATAGGGTTATGAGTTATAGTATATAGGTAGTGTATAGTGTATAGGGTTATGAGTTATAGTATATAGGTAGTGTATAGTGTATAGGGTTATGAGTTATAGTATATAGGTAGTGTATAGTGTATAGGGTTATGAGTTATAGTATATAGGTAGTGTATAGTGTATAGGGTTATGAGTTATATAGTATGTATAGTGTATAGGGTTATGAGTTATAGTATATAGGTAGTGTATAGTGTATAGGGTTATGAGTTATAGTATATAGGTAGGTAGTGTATAGGGTTATGGTTATGAGTTATAGTATATAGGTAGTGTATAGGGTTATAGGGTTATGAGTTATAGTATATTAGGTTATAGTGTATAGTGTATAGGGTTATGAGTTATAGTATATAGGTAGTGTATAGTGTATAGGGTTATGAGTTATAGTATATAGGTAGTGTATAGTGTATTATGAGTTATAGTATATAGGTAGTGTATAGGGTTAGGGTTATGAGTTATAGTATATAGGTAGTGTATAGTGTATAGGGTTATGAGTTATAGTATATAGGTAGTGTATGTAGGGTTATGAGTTATAGTATATAGGTAGTGTATAGTGTATAGGGTTATGAGTTATAGTATATAGGTAGTGTATAGTGTATAGGGTTATGAGTTATAGTATATAGGTAGTGTATAGTGTATAGGGTTATGAGTTATAGTATATAGGTAGTGTATAGGGTTATAGTATATAGGTAGTGTATAGTGTATAGGGTTATGAGTTATAGTATATAGGTAGTGTATAGTGTATAGGGTTATGAGTTATAGTATATAGGTAGTGTATAGTGTATAGGGTTATGAGTTATAGTATATAGGTAGTGTATTATGTTATAGTATATAGGTAGTGTATAGTGTAGGTTATGAGTTATAGTATATAGGTAGTGTATAGTGTATAGGGTTATGAGTTATAGTATATAGGTAGTGTATAGTGTATAGGGTTATGAGTTATAGTATATAGGTAGTGTATAGTGTATAGGGTTATGAGTTATAGTATATAGGTAGTGTATAGTGTATAGGGTTATGAGTTATAGTATATAGGTAGTGTATAGTGTATAGGGTTATGAGTTATAGTATATAGGTAGTGTATAGTGTATAGGGTTATGAGTTATAGTATATAGGTAGTGTATAGTGTATAGGGTTATGAGTTATAGTATATAGGTAGTGTATAGTGTATAGGGTTATGAGTTATAGTATATAGGTAGTGTATAGTGTATAGGGTTATGAGTTATAGTATATAGGTAGTGTATAGTGTATAGGGTTATGAGTTATAGTATATAGGTAGTGTATAGTGTATAGGGTTATGAGTTATATAGGTAGTGTATAGGGTTATGAGTTATAGTATATAGGTAGTGTATAGTGGGTTATGAGTTATAGTATATAGGTAGTGTATAGTGTATAGGGTTATGAGTTATAGTATATAGGTAGTGTATAGTGTATAGGGTTATGAGTTATAGTATATAGGTAGTGTATAGTTATGTTATAGGGTTATGAGTTATAGTATAGTATATAGGTAGTGTATAGTGTATAGGGTTATGAGTTATAGTATATAGGTAGTGTATAGTGTATAGGGTTATGAGTTATAGTATATAGGTAGTGTATAGTGTATAGGGTTATGGGTTAGTTATAGTATATAGGTAGTGTATAGTGTATAGGGTTATGAGTTATAGTATATAGGTAGTGTATAGTGTATGAGGGTTATGAGTTATAGTATATAGGTAGTGTATAGTGTATAGGGTTATGAGTTATAGTATATAGGTAGTGTATAGTGTATAGGGTTATGAGTTATAGTATATAGGTAGTGTATAGTGTATAGGGTTATGAGTTATAGTATATAGGTAGTGTATAGTGTATAGGGTTATGAGTTATAGTATATAGGTAGTGTATAGTGTATAGGGTTATGAGTTATAGTATATAGGTAGTGTGTATAGGGTTATGAGTTATAGTATATAGGTAGTGTATAGTGTATAGGGTTATGAGTTATAGTATATAGGTAGTGTATAGTGTATAGGGTTATGAGTTATAGTATATAGGTAGTGTGTATAGGGTTATGAGTTATAGTATATAGGTAGTGTATAGTGTATAGGGTTATGAGTATAGTATATAGGTAGTGTATAGTGTATAGGGTTATGAGTTATAGTATATAGGTAGTGTATAGTGTTATAGGGTTATGAGTTATAGTATATAGGTAGTGTATAGTGTATAGGGTTATGAGTTATAGTATATAGGTAGTGTATAGTGTATAGGGTTATGAGTTATAGTATATAGGTAGTGTATAGTGTTATAGTATATTATGTATAGGGTTATAGTATATAGGTAGTGTATAGTGTATAGGGTTATGAGTTATAGTATATAGGTAGTGTATAGTGTATAGGGTTATGAGTTATAGTATATAGGTAGTGTATAGTGTATAGGGTTATGAGTTATAGTATATAGGTAGTGTATAGTGTATAGGGTTATGAGTTATAGTATATAGGTAGTGTATAGGGTATAGGGTTATGAGTTATAGTATATAGGTAGTGTATAGTGTATAGGGTTATGAGTTATAGTATATAGGTAGTGTATAGTGTATAGGGTTATGAGTTATAGTATATAGTGTATAGGGTTATGAGTTATAGTATATAGGTAGTGTATAGTGTATAGGGTTATGAGTTATAGTATATAGGTAGTGTATAGTGTATAGGGTTATGAGTTATAGTATATAGGTAGTGTATAGTGTATAGGGTTATGAGTTATAGTATATAGGTAGTGTATAGTGTATAGGGTTATGAGTTATAGTATATAGGTAGTGTATAGTGTATAGGGTTATGAGTTATAGTATATAGGTAGTGTATAGGGTTATGAGTTATAGTATATAGGTAGTGTATAGTGTATAGGGTTATGAGTTATAGTATATAGGTAGTGTATAGTGTATAGGGTTATGAGTTATAGTATATAGGTAGTGTATAGTGTATAGGGTTATGAGTTATAGTATATAGGTAGTGTATAGTGTATAGGGTTATGAGTTATAGTATATAGGTAGTGTATAGTGTATAGGGTTATGAGTTATAGTATATAGGTAGTGTATAGTGTATAGGGTTATGAGTTATAGTATATAGGTAGTGTATAGTGTATAGGGTTATGAGTTATAGTATATAGGTAGTGTATAGTGTATAGGGTTATGAGTTATAGTATATAGGTAGTGTATAGTGTATAGGGTTATGAGTTATAGTATATAGGTAGTGTATAGTGTATAGGGTTATGAGTTATAGTATATAGGTAGTGTATAGTGTATAGGGTTATGAGTTATAGTATATAGGTAGTGTATAGTGTATAGGGTTATGAGTTATAGTATATAGGTAGTGTATAGTGTATAGGGTTATGAGTTATAGTATATAGGTAGTGTATAGTGTATAGGGTTATGAGTTATAGTATATAGGTAGTGTATAGTGTATAGGGTTATGAGTTATAGTATATAGGTAGTGTATAGTGTATAGGGTTATGAGTTATAGTATATAGGTAGTGTATAGTGTATAGGGTTATGAGTTATAGTATATAGGTAGTGTATAGTGTATAGGGTTATGAGTTATAGTATATAGGTAGTGTATAGTGTATAGGGTTATGAGTTATAGTATATAGGTAGTGTATAGTGTATAGGGTTATGAGTTATAGTATATAGGTAGTGTATAGTGTAGTGTAGGGTTATGAGTTATAGTATATAGGTAGTGTATAGGTATAGGGTTATGAGTTATAGTATATAGGTAGTGTATAGGGTTATAGGGTTATGAGTTATAGTATATAGGTAGTGTATAGTGTATAGGGTTATGAGTTATAGTATATAGGTAGTGTATAGTGTATAGGGTTATGAGTTATAGTATATAGGTAGTGTATAGTGTATAGGGTTATGAGTTATAGTATATAGGTAGTGTATAGTGTATAGGGTTATGAGTTATAGTATATAGGTAGTGTATAGTGTATAGGGTTATGAGTTATAGTATATAGGTAGTGTATAGTGTATAGGGTTATGAGTTATAGTATATAGGTAGTGTATAGTGTATAGGGTTATGAGTTATAGTATATAGGTAGTGTATAGTGTATAGGGTTATGAGTTATAGTATAGTATATAGGTAGTGTATAGTGTATAGGGTTATGAGTTATAGTATATAGGTAGTGTATAGTGTATAGGGTTATGAGTTATAGTATATAGGTAGTGTATAGTGTATAGGGTTATGAGTTATAGTATATAGGTAGTGTATAGTGTATAGGGTTATGAGTTATAGTATATAGGTAGTGTATAGTGTATAGGGTTATGAGTTATAGTATATAGGTAGTGTATAGTGTTATGAGTTATAGTATATAGGTAGTGTATAGTGTATAGGGTTATGAGTTATAGTATATAGGTAGTGTATAGTGTATAGGGTTATGAGTTATAGTATATAGGTAGTGGGTTATGAGTTATAGTATATAGTGTATTATGATGAGTTATAGTATATAGGTAGTGTATAGTGTATAGGGTTATGAGTTATAGTATATAGGTAGTGTATAGTGTATAGGGTTATGAGTTATAGTATATAGGTAGTGTATAGTGTATAGGGTTAGAGTTATAGTATATAGGTAGTGTATAGTATATAGGTTATGAGTTATAGTATATAGGTAGTGTATAGTGTATAGGGTTATGAGTTATAGTATATAGGTAGTGTATAGTGTATAGGGTTATGAGTTATAGTATATAGGTAGTGTATAGTGTATAGGGTTATGAGTTATAGTATATAGGTAGTGTATAGTGTATAGGGTTATGAGTTATAGTATATAGGTAGTGTATAGTGTATAGGGTTATGAGTTATAGTATATAGGTAGTGTATAGTGTATAGGGTTATGAGTTATAGTATATAGGTAGTGTATAGTGTATAGGGTTATGAGTTATAGTATATAGGTAGTGTATAGTGTATAGGGTTATGAGTTATAGTATATAGGTAGTGTATAGTGTATAGGGTTATGAGTTATAGTATATAGGTAGTGTATAGTGTATAGGGTTATGAGTTATAGTATATAGGTAGTGTATAGTGTATAGGGTTATGAGTTATAGTATATAGGTAGTGTATAGGGTTATGAGTTATAGTATATAGGTAGTGTATAGTGTATAGGGTTATGAGTTATGAACTGAGTTATAGTATATAGGTAGTGTATAGTGTATAGGGTTATGAGTTATAGTATATAGGTAGTGTATAGTGTATAGGGTTATGAGTTATAGTATATAGGTAGTGTATAGTGTATAGGGTTATGAGTTATAGTATATAGGTAGTGTATAGTGTATAGGGTTATGAGTTATAGTATATAGGTAGTGTATAGTGTATAGGGTTATGAGTTATAGTATATAGGTAGTGTATAGGGTTATGAGTTATAGTATATAGGTAGTGTATAGTGTTAGTTATAGTATAGTATATAGGTAGTGTATAGTGTATAGGGTTATGAGTTATATATAGGTAGTGTATAGGGTTATGTTATGAGTATAGTATATAGGTAGTGTATAGTGTATAGGGTTATGAGTTATAGTATATAGGTAGTGTATAGTGTATAGGGTTATGAGTTATAGTATATAGGTAGTGTATAGTGTATAGGGTTATGAGTTATAGTATATAGGTAGTGTATAGTGTATAGGGTTATGAGTTATAGTATATAGGTAGTGTATAGGGTATAGGGTTATGAGTTATAGTATATAGGTAGTGTATAGTGTATAGGGTTATGAGTTATAGTATATAGGTAGTGTATAGTGTATAGGGTTATGAGTTATAGTATATAGGTAGTGTATAGTGTATAGGGTTATGAGTTATAGTATATAGGTAGTGTATAGTGTATAGGGTTATGAGTTATAGTATATAGGTAGTGTATAGTGTATAGGGTTATGAGTTATAGTATATAGGTAGTGTATAGTGTATAGGGTTATGAGTTATAGTATATAGGTAGTGTATAGTGTATAGGGTTATGAGTTATAGTATATAGGTAGTGTATAGTGTATAGGGTTATGAGTTATAGTATATAGGTAGTGTATAGTGTATAGGGTTATGAGTTATAGTATATAGGTAGTGTATAGGGTTATGAGTTATAGTATATAGGTAGTGTATAGGGTTATGAGTTATAGTATATAGGTAGTGTATAGGGTTATGAGTTATAGTATATAGGTAGTGTATAGTGTATAGGGTTATGAGTTATAGTATATAGGTAGTGTATAGTGTATAGGGTTATGAGTTATAGTATATAGGTAGTGTATAGTGTATAGGGTTATGAGTTATAGTATATAGGTAGTGTATAGTGTATAGGGTTATGAGTTATAGTATATAGGTAGTGTATAGGGTATAGGGTTATGAGTTATAGTATATAGGTTAGTGTATAGGTAGTGTATAGTGTATAGTTATGAGTTATAGTATATAGGTAGTGTATAGTGTATAGGGTTATGAGTTATAGTATATAGGTAGTGTATAGTGTATAGGGTTATGAGTTATAGTATATAGGTAGTGTATAGTGTTATGAGTTATAGTTATAGTATATAGGTAGTGTATAGTGTATAGGGTTATGAGTTATAGTATATAGGTAGTGTATAGTGTATAGGGTTATGAGTTATAGTATATAGGTAGTGTATAGTGTATAGGGTTATGAGTTATAGTATATAGGTAGTGTATAGGGGGTTATGAGTTATAGTATATAGGTAGTGTATAGTGTATAGGGTTATGAGTTATAGTATATAGGTAGTGTATAGTATATAGGGTTATGAGTTATAGTTATAGTATATAGTAGTGTATAGTGTATAGGGTTATGAGTTATAGTATATAGGTAGTGTATAGTGTATAGGGTTATGAGTTATAGTATATAGGTAGTGTATAGTGTATAGGGTTATGAGTTATAGTATATAGGTAGTGTATAGGGTTATGAGTTATAGTATATAGGTAGTGTATAGTGTATAGGGTTATGAGTTATAGTATATAGGTAGTGTATAGTGTATAGGGTTATGAGTTATAGTATATAGGTAGTGTATAGTGTATAGGGTTATGAGTTATAGTAGTATATAGTGTATAGGGTTAGAGTATAGTGTATAGGGTTATGAGTTATAGTATATAGGTTATAGTATATAGTGTATAGGGTTATGAGTTATAGTATATAGGTAGTGTATAGGTATAGGGTTATGAGTTATAGTATATAGGTAGTGTATAGTGTATAGGGTTATGAGTTATAGTATATAGGTAGTGTATAGTGTATAGGGTTATGAGTTATAGTATATAGGTAGTGTATAGTGTTATAGGGTTATGAGTTATAGTTATAGTATAGGTAGTGTATAGTGTATAGGGTTATGAGTTATAGTATATAGGTAGTGTATAGTGTATAGGGTTATGAGTTATAGTATATAGGTAGTGTATAGTGTATAGGGTTATGTTATGAGTGTATTATAGTATATAGGTAGTGTATAGTGTATAGGGTTATGAGTTATAGTATATAGGTAGTGTATAGTGTATAGGGTTATGAGTTATAGTATATAGGTAGTGTATAGTGTATAGGGTTATGAGTTATAGTATATAGGTAGTGTATAGTGTATAGGGTTATGAGTTATAGTATATAGGTAGTGTATAGTGTATAGGGTTATGAGTTATAGTATATAGGTAGTGTATAGTGTATAGGGTTATGAGTTATAGTATATAGGTAGTGTATAGTGTATAGGGTTATGAGTTATAGTATATAGGTAGTGTATAGGGTATAGGGTTATGAGTTATAGTATATAGGTAGTGTATAGTGTATAGGGTTATGAGTTATGAGTTATAGTATATAGGTAGTGTATAGGGTATAGGGTTATGAGTTATAGTATATAGGTAGTGTATAGTGTATAGGGTTATGAGTTATAGTATATAGGTAGTGTATAGTGTATAGGGTTATGAGTTATAGTATATAGGTAGTGTATAGTGTATAGGGTTATGAGTTATAGTATATAGGTAGTGTATAGTGTATAGGGTTATGAGTTATAGTATATAGGTAGTGTATAGTGTATAGGGTTATGAGTTATAGTATATAGGTAGTGTATAGTGTATAGGGTTATGAGTTATAGTATATAGGTAGTGTATAGTGTATAGGGTTATGAGTTATAGTATATAGGTAGTGTATAGTGTATAGGGTTATGAGTTATAGTATATAGGTAGTGTATAGTGTATATGAGTTATAGTATATAGGTAGTGTATAGTGTATAGGGTTATGAGTTATAGTATATAGGTAGTGTATAGTGTATAGGGTTATGAGTTATAGTATATAGGTAGTGTATAGTGTATAGGGTTATGAGTTATAGTATATAGGTAGTGTATAGTGTATAGGGTTATGAGTTATAGTATATAGGTAGTGTATAGTGTATATTATGAGTTATAGTTATAGGTAGTGTATAGTATAGGGTTATGGTAGGTGTATAGTGTATAGGGTTATGAGTTATAGTATATAGGTAGTGTATAGTGTATAGGGTTATGAGTTATAGTATATAGGTAGTGTATAGTGTATAGGGTTATGAGTTATAGTATATAGGTAGTGTATAGGGTTATGAGTTATAGTATATAGGTAGTGTATAGTGTATAGGGTTATGAGTTATAGTATATAGGTAGTGTATATAGGTAGTGTATAGGGTTATGAGTTATAGTATATAGGTAGTGTATAGTGTATAGGGTTATGAGTTATAGTATATAGGTAGTGTATAGTGTATAGGGTTATGAGTTATAGTATATAGGTAGTGTATAGGGTTATAGTATATAGGTTATGAGTTATAGTATATAGGTAGTGTATAGTGTATAGGGTTATGAGTTATAGTATATAGGTAGTGTATAGTGTATAGGGTTATGAGTTATAGTATATAGGTAGTGTATAGTGTATAGGGTTATGAGTTATAGTATATAGGTAGTGTATAGTGTATAGTTATAGTATATAGGGTTATGATAGGGTTATAGTTATAGTATATAGGTAGTGTATAGTGTATAGGGTTATGAGTTATAGTATATAGGTAGTGTATAGTGTATAGGGTTATGAGTTATAGTATATAGGTAGTGTATAGTGTATAGGGTTATGAGTTATAGTATATAGGTAGTGTATAGGGTTATGAGTTATAGTATATAGGTAGTGTATAGTGTATAGGGTTATGAGTTATAGTATATAGGTAGTGTATAGGGTTATGAGTTATAGTATATAGGTAGTGTATAGTGTATAGGGTTATGAGTTATAGTATATAGGTAGTGTATAGTGTATAGGGTTATGAGTTATAGTATATAGGTAGTGTATAGTGTATAGGGTTATGAGTTATAGTATATAGGTAGTGTATAGTGTATAGGGTTATGAGTTATAGTATATAGGTAGTGTATAGTTATGAGTTATAGTATATAGGTAGTGTATAGTGTATAGGGTTATGAGTTATAGTATATAGGTAGTGTATAGTGTATAGGGTTATGAGTTATAGTATATAGGTAGTGTATAGTGTATAGGGTTATGAGTTATAGTATATAGGTAGTGTATAGTGTATAGGGTTATGAGTTATAGTATATAGGTAGTGTATAGGGTTAGGGTTATGAGTTATAGTATATAGGTAGTGTATAGTGTATAGGGTTAGTTATGAGTTATAGTATATAGGTAGTGTATAGTGTATAGGGTTATGAGTTATAGTATATAGGTAGTGTATAGGTATAGGGTTATGAGTTATAGTATATAGGTAGTGTATAGTGTATAGGGTTATGAGTTATAGTATATAGGTAGTGTATAGTGTATAGGGTTATGAGTTATAGTATATAGGTAGTGTATAGGTATAGGGTTATGAGTTATAGTATATAGGTAGTGTATAGTGTATAGGTATATAGTTATGAGTTATAGTATATAGGTAGTGTATAGTGTATAGGGTTATGAGTTATAGTATATAGGTAGTGTATAGTGTATAGGGTTATGAGTTATAGTATATAGGTAGTGTATAGGGTTATGAGTTAGTATATAGGTAGTGTATAGGGTATAGGGTTATGAGTTATAGTATATAGGTAGTGTATAGTGTATAGGGTTATGAGTTATAGTATATAGGTAGTGTATAGTGTATAGGGTTATGAGTTATAGTATATAGGTAGTGTATAGTGTATAGGGTTATGAGTTATAGGTAGTGTATAGTGTATAGGTAGTGTATAGTGTATAGGGTTATGAGTTATAGTATATAGGTAGTGTATAGTGTATAGGGTTATGAGTTATAGTATATAGGTAGTGTATAGGGTATAGGAGTTATGAGTTATAGTATATAGGTAGTGTATAGTGTATAGGGTTATGAGTTATAGTATATAGGTAGGTAGTGTATAGGGTTATGAGTTATAGTATAGGTAGTGTATAGTGTATAGGGTTATGAGTTATAGTATATAGGTAGTGTATAGGGTTATGAGTTATAGTATATAGGTAGTGTATAGTGTATAGGGTTATGAGTTATAGTATATAGGTAGTGTATAGTGTATAGGGTTATGAGTTATAGTATATAGGTAGTGTATAGTGTATAGGGTTATGAGTTATAGTATATAGGTAGTGTATAGTGTATAGGGTTATGAGTTATAGTATATAGGTAGTGTATAGGGTTATGAGTTATAGTATATAGGTAGTGTATAGTGTATAGGGTTATGAGTTATAGTATATAGTTGTATAGTGTATAGGGTAGTAGTATATAGGTAGTGTATAGGGTTATGAGTTATAGTATATAGGTAGTGTATAGGGTATAGGGTTATGAGTTATAGTATATAGGTAGTGTATAGTGTATAGGGTTATGAGTTATAGTATATAGGTAGTGTATAGTGTATAGGGTTATGAGTTATAGTATATAGGTAGTGTATAGTGTATAGGGTTATGAGTTATAGTATATAGGTAGTGTATAGGGTATAGGGTTATGAGTTATAGTATATAGGTAGTGTATAGGGTTATGAGTTATAGTATATAGGTAGTGTATAGTGTATAGGGTTATGAGTTATAGTATATAGGTAGTGTATAGTGTATAGGGTTATGAGTTATAGTATATAGGTAGTGTATAGGGTATAGGGTTATGAGTTATAGTATATAGGT
The DNA here is from genome assembly GCF_023373465.1 of Oncorhynchus keta. Lineage (NCBI taxonomy): Eukaryota > Metazoa > Chordata > Actinopteri > Salmoniformes > Salmonidae > Oncorhynchus > Oncorhynchus keta. Next base: position 388,009 of record NW_026291016.1, on the reverse strand, counting down.
AGTGTATAGTGTATAGGGTTATGAGTTATAGTATATAGGTAGTGTATAGGTATAGGTTATGAGTTATAGTATATAGGTAGTGTATAGTGTATAGGGTTATGAGTTATAGTATATAGGTAGTGTATAGTGTATAGGGTTATGAGTTATAGTATATAGGTAGTGTATAGTGTATAGGGTTATGAGTTATAGTATATAGGTAGTGTATAGTGTATAGGGTTATGAGTTATAGTATATAGGTAGTGTATAGTGTATAGGGTTATGAGTTATAGTATATAGGTATAGGGTTATGTATAGTGTATAGGGTTATGAGTTATAGTATATAGGTAGTGTATAGTGTATAGGGTTATGAGTTATAGTATATAGGTAGTGTATAGTGTATAGGGTTATGAGTTATAGTATATAGGTAGTGTATAGTGTATAGGGTTATGAGTTATAGTATATAGGTAGTGTATAGTGTATAGGGTTATGAGTTATAGTATATAGTGTATAGGGTTATGAGTTATAGTATAGGTAGTGTATAGGTATAGGGTTATGAGTTATAGTATATAGGTAGTGTATAGTGTATAGGGTTATGAGTTATAGTATATGTATAGTGTATAGGGTTATGAGTTATAGTATATAGGTAGTGCATAGGTATAGGGTTATGAGTTATAGTATATAGGTAGTGTATAGTGTATAGGGTTATGAGTTATAGTATATAGGTAGTGTATAGTGTATAGGGTTATGAGTTATAGTATATAGGTAGTGTATAGTGTATAGGGTTATGAGTTATAGTATATAGGTAGTGTATAGTGTATAGGGTTATGAGTTATAGTATATAGGTAGTGTATAGTGTATAGGGTTATGAGTTATAGTATATAGGTAGTGTATAGTGTAGTTATGAGTTATAGTATATAGGTAGTTATGAGTTATAGTATATATATAGGTAGTGTATAGTGTATAGGGTTATGAGTTATAGTATATAGGTAGTGTATAGTGTTATAGGGTTATGAGTTATAGTATATAGGTAGTGTATAGTGTATAGGGTTATGAGTTATAGTATATAGGTAGTGTATAGTGTATAGGGTTATGAGTTATAGTATATAGGTAGTGTATAGTTATAGTATAGGGTTATGAGTTATTATAGTATATAGGTAGTGTATAGGGGGTTATGAGTTATAGTATATAGGTAGTGTATAGTGGTATAGGGTTATGAGTTATAGTATATAGGTAGTGTATAGTGTATAGGGTTATGAGTTATAGTATATAGGTAGTGTATAGTTATAGTATAGTTAGGTAGTATATAGGTAGTTATGAGTTATAGTATATAGGTAGTGTATAGGGTTATGAGTTATAGTATATAGGTAGTGTATAGTGTATAGGGTTATGAGTTATAGTATATAGGTAGTGTATAGTGTATAGGGTTATGAGTTATAGTATATAGGTAGTGTATAGGGTTATGAGTTATAGTATATAGGTAGTGTATAGGGTATAGGGTTATGAGTTATAGTATATAGGTAGTGTATAGTGTATAGGGTTATGAGTTATGAACTGAGTTATAGTATATAGGTAGTGTATAGTGTATAGGGTTATGAGTTATAGTATATAGGTAGTGTATAGTGTATAGGGTTATGAGTTATAGTATATAGGTAGTGTATAGGGTATAGGGTTATGAGTTATAGTATATAGGTAGTGTATAGGGTTATGAGTTATAGTATATAGGTAGTGTATAGTGTATAGGGTTATGAGTTATAGTATATAGGTAGTGTATAGTGTATAGGGTTATGAGTTATAGTATATAGGTAGTGTATAGTGTATAGGGTTATGAGTTATAGTATATAGGTAGTGTATAGTGTATAGGGTTAGTGTATATAGGTAGTGTATAGTGTATAGGGTTATGAGTTATAGTATATAGGTAGTGTATATAGGGTTATGAGTTATAGTATATAGGTAGTGTATAGTGTATAGGGTTATGAGTGTATATAGGTAGTGTATAGGGTTATGAGTTATAGTATATAGGTAGTGTATAGTGTATAGGGTTATGAGTTATAGTATATAGGTAGTGTATAGTGTATAGGGTTATGAGTTATAGTATATAGGTAGTGTATAGTGTATAGGGTTATGAGTTATAGTATATAGGTAGTGTATAGTGTATAGGGTTATGAGTTATAGTATATAGGTAGTGTATAGTGTATAGGGTTATGAGTTATAGTATATAGGTAGTGTATAGTGTATAGGGTTATGAGTTATAGTATATAGGTAGTGTATAGTGTATAGGGTTATGAGTTATAGTATATAGGTAGTGTATAGTGTATAGGGTTATGAGTTATAGTATATAGGTAGTGTATAGTGTATAGGGTTATGAGTTATAGTATATAGGTAGTGTATAGTGTATAGGGTTATGAGTTATAGTATATAGGTAGTGTATAGTGTATAGGGTTATGAGTTATAGTATATAGGTAGTGTATAGTGTATAGGGTTATGAGTTATAGTATATAGGTAGTGTATAGTGTATAGGGTTATGAGTTATAGTATATAGGTAGTGTATAGTGTATAGGGTTATGAGTTATAGTATATAGGTAGTGTATAGTGTATAGGGTTATGAGTTATAGTATATAGGTAGTGTATAGTGTATAGGGTTATGAGTTATAGTATATAGGTAGTGTATAGTGTATAGGGTTATGAGTTATAGTATAGGTAGTGTATAGTGTATAGGGTTATGAGTTATAGTATATAGGTAGTGTATAGTTATAGTATAGGGTTATTATGAGTTATAGTATATAGGTAGTGTATAGTGTATAGGGTTATGAGTTATAGTATATAGGTAGTGTATAGTGTATAGGGTTATGAGTTATAGTATATAGGTAGTGTATAGTGTATAGGGTTATGAGTTATAGTATATAGGTAGTGTATAGTGTATAGGGTTATGAGTTATAGTATATAGGTAGTGTATAGTAGTTATAGTTATAGTATATAGGTAGTGTATAGTGTATAGGGTTATGAGTTATAGTATATAGGTAGTGTATAGTGTATAGGGTTATGAGTTATAGTGTATATAGGTTATAGTATATAGGTAGTGTATAGGGTTATGAGTTATAGTATATAGGTAGTGTATAGTGTATAGGGTTATGAGTTATAGTATATAGGTAGTGTATAGGGTATAGGGTTATGAGTTATAGTATATAGGTAGTGTATAGTGTATAGGGTTATGAGTTATAGTATATAGGTAGTGTATAGTGTATAGGGTTATTATAGTATATAGTTATAGTGTATAGGGTTAGTTATAGTATATAGGTAGTATAGGGTTATGAGTTATAGTATATAGGTAGTGTATAGTATATAGGTATAGTGTATAGTGTGTATAGGGTTATGAGTTATAGTATATAGGTAGTGTATAGTGTATAGGGTTATGAGTTATAGTATATAGGTAGTGTATAGTGTATAGGGTTATGAGTTATAGTATATAGGTAGTGTATAGGGTATAGGGTTATGAGTTATAGTATATAGGTAGTGTATAGTGTATAGGGTTATGAGTTATAGTATATAGGTAGTGTATAGTGTATAGGGTTATGAGTTATAGTATATAGGTAGTGTATAGTGTATAGGGTTATGAGTTATAGTATATAGGTAGTGTATAGTGTATAGGGTTATGAGTTATAGTATATAGGTAGTGTATAGGGTTATGAGTTATAGTATATAGGTAGTGTATAGGGTTATGAGTTATAGTATATAGGTAGTGTATAGTGTATAGGGTTATGAGTTATAGTATATAGGTAGTGTATAGGGTATAGGGTTATGAGTTATAGTATATAGGTAGTGTATAGTGTATAGGGTTATGAGTTATAGTATATAGGTAGTGTATAGTGTATAGGGTATATGAGTTATAGTGTATAGGTTAGTTATAGTATAGTGTATATAGGGTTATGAGTTATAGTATATAGGTAGTGTATAGGGTTATGAGTTATGAGTTATAGTATATAGGTAGTGTATAGGGTTATGAGTTATAGTATATAGGTAGTGTATAGTGTATAGGGTTATGAGTTATAGTATATAGGTAGTGTATAGTGTATAGGGTTATGAGTTATAGTATATAGGTAGTGTATAGTGTATAGGGTTATGAGTTATAGTATATAGGTAGTGTATAGTGTATAGGGTTATGAGTTATAGTATATAGGTAGTGTATAGTGTATAGGGTTATGAGTTATAGTATATAGGTAGTGTATAGGGTTATGAGTTATGAGTTATAGTATATAGGTAGTGTATAGGGTTATGAGTTATAGTATATAGGTAGTGTATAGTGTATAGGGTTATGAGTTATAGTATATAGGTAGTGTATAGTGTATAGGGTTATGAGTTATAGTATATAGGTAGTGTATAGTGAGTTATAGTATATAGGTAGTGTATAGTGTAGGGTTATGAGTTATAGTATATAGGTAGTGTATAGTGTATAGGGTTATGAGTTATAGTATATAGGTAGTGTATAGTGTATAGGGTTATGAGTTATAGTATATAGGTAGTGTATAGTGTATAGGGTTATGAGTTATAGTATATAGGTAGTGTATAGTGTATAGGGTTATGAGTTATAGTATATAGGTAGTGTATAGTGTATAGGGTTATGAGTTATAGTATATAGGTAGTGTATAGTGTATAGGGTTATGAGTTATAGTATATAGGTAGTGTATAGTGTATAGGGTTATGAGTTATAGTATATAGGTAGTGTATAGTGTATAGGGTTATGAGTTATAGTATATAGGTAGTGTATAGTGTATAGGGTTATGAGTTATAGTATATAGGTAGTGTATAGGTATAGGGTTATAGTATATAGGTAGTGTATAGTGTATATTAGAGTTATAGTATATAGGTATGTATAGTGTATAGGGTTATGAGTTATAGTATATAGGTAGTGTATAGTGTATAGGGTTATGAGTTATAGTATATAGGTAGTGTATAGTGTATAGGGTTATGAGTTATAGTATATAGGTAGTGTATAGTTATGAGTTATAGGGTTGTATGAGTTATAGTATAGTATATAGTAGTGTATAGTGTATAGGGTTATGAGTTATAGTATATAGGTAGTGTATAGTGTATAGGGTTATGAGTTATAGTATATAGGTAGTGTATAGTGTATAGGGTTATGAGTTATAGTATATAGGTAGTGTATAGTGTATAGGGTTATGAGTTATAGTATATAGGTAGTGTATAGTGTATAGGGTTATGAGTTATAGTATATAGGTAGTGTATAGTGTATAGGGTTATGAGTTATGAGTTATAGTATATAGGTAGTGTATAGTGTATAGGGTTATGAGTTATAGTATATAGGTAGTGTATAGTGTATAGGGTTATGAGTTATAGTATATAGGTAGTGTATAGTGTATAGGGTTATGAGTTATAGTATATAGGTAGTGTATAGGGTTATGAGTTATAGTATATAGGTAGTGTATAGTGTATAGGGTTATGAGTTATAGTATATAGGTAGTGTATAGTGTATAGGGTTATGAGTTATAGTATATAGGTAGTGTATAGTGTATAGGGTTATGAGTTATAGTATATAGGTAGTGTATAGTGTATAGGGTTATGAGTTATAGAGTTATAGTATAGGGTTAGGTTATGTATAGGTAGTGTATAGTGTTATGAGTTATAGTATATAGGTAGTGTATAGTGTATAGGGTTATGAGTTATAGTATATAGGTAGTGTATAGTGTATAGGGTTATGAGTTATAGTATATAGGTAGTGTATAGTGTATAGGGTTATGAGTTATAGTATATAGGTAGTGTATAGGGTATAGGGTTATGAGTTATAGTATATAGGTAGTGTATAGTGTATAGGGTTATGAGTTATAGTATATAGGTAGTGTATAGTGTATAGGGTTATGAGTTATAGTATATAGGTAGTGTATAGTGTATAGGGTTATGAGTTATAGTATATAGGTAGTGTATAGTGTATAGGGTTATGAGTTATAGTATATAGGTAGTGTATAGTGTATAGGGTTATGAGTTATAGTATATAGGTAGTGTATAGTGTATAGGGTTATGAGTTATAGTATATAGGTAGTGTATAGTGTATGGTTATGAGTTATAGTATATAGGTAGTGTATAGTGTATAGGGTTATGAGTTATAGTATATAGGTAGTGTATAGTGTATAGGGTTATGAGTTATAGTATATAGGTAGTGTATAGTGTATAGGGTTATGAGTTATAGTATATAGGTAGTGTATAGTGTATAGGGTTATGAGTTATAGTATATAGGTAGTGTATAGTGTATAGGGTTATGAGTTATAGTATATAGGTAGTGTATAGTGTATAGGGTTATGAGTTATAGTATATAGATAGTGTATAGGGTTATGAGTTATAGTATATAGGTAGTGTATAGTGTATAGGGTTATGAGTTATAGTATATAGGTAGTGTATAGTGTATAGGGTTATGAGTTATAGTATATAGGTAGTGTATAGTGTTATGAGTTATAGTTATAGAGTTATAGTATATAGGGTTAGTTATAGTATAGTGTATAGGGTTATGAGTTATAGTATATAGGTAGTGTATAGTGTATAGGGTTATGAGTTATAGTATATAGGTAGTGTATAGTGTATAGGGTTATGAGTTATAGTATATAGGTAGTGTATAGTGTATAGGGTTATGAGTTATAGTATATAGGTAGTGTATAGTGTATAGGGTTATGAGTTATAGTATATAGGTAGTGTATAGTGTATAGGGTTATGAGTTATAGTATATAGGTAGTGTATAGTGTATAGGGTTATGAGTTATAGTATATAGGTAGTGTATAGGGTTATGAGTTATAGTATATAGGTAGTGTATAGGGTTATGAGTTATAGTATATAGGTAGTGTATAGTGTATAGGGTTATGAGTTATAGTATATAGGTAGTGTATAGTGTATAGGGTTATGAGTTATAGTATATAGGTAGTGTATAGTGTATAGGGTTATGAGTTATAGTATATAGGTAGTGTATAGTGTATAGGGTTATGAGTTATAGTATATAGGTAGTGTATAGTGTATAGGGTTATGAGTTATAGTATATAGGTAGTGTATAGGGTTATGAGTTATAGTATATAGGTAGTGTATAGTGTATAGGGTTATGAGTTATAGTATATAGGTAGTGTATAGTGTATAGGGTTATGAGTTATAGTATATAGGTAGTGTATAGTGTATAGGGTTATGAGTTATAGTATATAGGTAGTGTATAGTGTATAGGGTTATGAGTTATAGTATATAGGTAGTGTATAGTGTATAGGGTTATGAGTTATGAACTGAGTTATAGTATATAGGTAGTGTATAGTGTATAGGGTTATGAGTTATAGTATATAGGTAGTGTATAGTGTATAGGGTTATGAGTTATAGTATATAGGTAGTGTATAGGGTTATGAGTTATAGTATATAGGTAGTGTATAGGGTATAGGGTTATGAGTTATAGTATATAGGTAGTGTATAGTGTATAGGGTTATGAGTTATAGTATATAGGTAGTGTATAGTGTATAGGGTTATGAGTTATAGTATATAGGTAGTGTATAGTGTATAGGGTTATGAGTTATAGTATATAGGTAGTGTATAGTGTATAGGGTTATGAGTTATAGTATATAGGTAGTGTATAGTGTATAGGGTTATGAGTTATAGTATATAGGTAGTGTATAGTGTATAGGGTTATGAGTTATAGTATATAGGTAGTGTATAGTGTATAGGGTTATGAGTTATAGTATATAGGTAGTGTGATAGTGTATAGGGTTATGAGTTATAGTATATGGTTATAGTATATAGGTTAGTGTATAGTGTAGTGTATAGGGTTATGAGTTATAGTATATAGGTAGTGTATAGTGTATAGGGTTATGAGTTATAGTATATAGGTAGTGTATAGTGTATAGGGTTATGAGTTATAGTATATAGGTAGTGTATAGTGTATAGGGTTATGAGTTATAGTATATAGGTAGTGTATAGGGTTATGAGTTATAGTATATAGGTAGTGTATAGTGTATAGGGTTATGAGTTATAGTATATAGGTAGTGTATAGTGTATAGGGTTATGAGTTATAGTATATAGGTAGTGTATAGTGTATAGGGTTATGAGTTATAGTATATAGGTAGTGTATAGTGTATAGGGTTATGAGTTATAGTATATAGGTAGTGTATAGTGTATAGGGTTATGAGTTATAGTATATAGGTAGTGTATAGTGTATAGGGTTATGAGTTATAGTATATAGGTAGTGTATAGTGTATATGAGTTATAGTATATAGGTAGTGTATAGTGTATAGGGTTATGAGTTATAGTATATAGGTAGTATAGGTAGTATAGTGTATAGTTATGAGTTATAGTATATAGGTAGTGTATAGGGTTATGAGTTATAGTATATAGGTAGTGTATAGTGTATAGGGTTATGAGTTATAGTATATAGGTAGTGTATAGTGTATAGGGTTATGAGTTATAGTATATAGGTAGTGTATAGTGTATAGGGTTATGAGTTATAGTATATAGGTAGTGTATAGTGTATAGGGTTATGAGTTATAGTATATAGGTAGTGTATAGTGTTATTATGAGTTATAGTATATAGGTAGTGTATAGTGTATAGGTTAGTTATATAGTATAGGTAGTGTATAGGGTTATGAGTTATAGTATATAGGTAGTGTATAGTGTATAGGGTTATGAGTTATAGTATATAGGTAGTGTATAGGGTTATGAGTTATAGTATATAGGTTATGAGGGTTATGAGTTATAGTATATAGGTAGTGTATAGTGTATAGGGTTATGAGTTATAGTATATAGGTAGTGTATAGTGTATAGGGTTATGAGTTATAGTATATAGGTAGTGTATAGTGTATAGGGTTATGAGTTATAGTATATAGGTAGTGTATAGTGTATAGGGTTATGAGTTATAGTATATAGGTAGTGTATAGTGTATAGGGTTATGAGTTATAGTATATAGGTAGTGTATAGTGTATAGGGTTATGAGTTATAGTATATAGGTAGTGTATAGTGTATAGGGTTATAGTTATAGTATATTATAGTGTATAGGGTTATGAGTTATAGTATATAGGTAGTGTATAGGGTTATGTTATAGTATATAGGTAGTGTATAGGGTTATGAGTTATAGTATATAGGTAGTGTATAGTTATGTTATAGTATATAGGTTGTATAGGGTTATGAGTTATAGTATATAGGTAGTGTATAGTGTATAGGGTTATGAGTTATAGTATATAGGTAGTGTATAGTGTATAGGGTTATGAGTTATAGTATATAGGTAGTGTATAGGTTAGTGTTATAGTATATAGGGTTATAGGGTTATGAGTTATAGTATATAGGTAGTGTATAGGGTTATTATGAGTTATAGTATATAGGTAGTGTATAGTGTATAGGGTTATGAGTTATAGTATATAGGTAGTGTATAGTGTATAGGGTTATGAGTTATAGTATATAGGTAGTGTATAGGGTATAGGGTTATGAGTTATAGTATATAGGTAGTGTATAGTGTATAGGGTTATGAGTTATAGTATATAGGTAGTGTATAGTGTATAGGGTTATGAGTTATAGTATATAGGTAGTGTTAGGGTTATGAGTTATAGTATATAGGTAGTGTATAGTGTATAGGGTTATGAGTTATAGTATATAGGTAGTGTATAGGGTTATGAGTTATAGTATATAGGTAGTGTATAGTGTTATAGTTATAGGTTATAGGGTTATGTTATAGTATATAGGTAGTGTATAGTGTATAGGGTTATGAGTTATAGTATATAGGTAGTGTATAGTGTATAGGGTTATGAGTTATAGTATATAGGTAGTGTATAGGGTTATGAGTTATAGTATATAGGTAGTGTATAGGGTATAGGGTTATGAGTTATAGTATATAGGTAGTGTATAGTGTATAGGGTTATGAGTTATAGTATATAGGTAGTGTATAGTGTATAGGGTTATGAGTTATAGTATATAGGTAGTGTATAGTGTATAGGGTTATAGTATATAGGTAGTGTATAGTGTATAGGGTTATGAGTTATAGTATATAGGTAGTGTATAGTGTTAGGGTTATGAGTTATAGTATATAGGTAGTGTATAGTTATGTTATAGGGTAGTGTATAGATAGGGTTATGAGTTATATAGGTAGTGTATAGGTAGGTAGTGTATATAGGGTTATAGTTATAGTATATAGGTTATGAGTTATAGTATAGGTAGTGTATAGGGTTATGAGTTATGAGTTATAGTATATAGGTAGTGTATAGTATAGTTATGAGTTATAGTATATAGGTAGTGTATAGTGTATAGGGTTATGAGTTATAGTATATAGGTAGTATAGGGTTATGAGTTATAGTATATAGGTAGTGTATAGTGTATAGGGTTATGAGTTATAGTATATAGGTAGTGTATAGTGTATAGGGTTATGAGTTATAGTATATAGGTAGTGTATAGGTATAGGGTTATGAGTTATAGTATATAGGTAGTGTATAGTGTATAGGGTTATGAGTTATAGTATATAGGTAGTGTATAGTGTATAGGGTTATGAGTTATAGTATATAGGTAGTGTATAGTGTATAGGGTTATGAGTTATAGTATATAGGTAGTGTATAGGTTAGGGTTATGAGTTATAGTATATAGGTTATAGTATAGGGTTAGAGTTATAGTATATAGGTAGTGTATAGTGTATAGGGTTATGAGTTATAGTATATAGGTAGTGTATAGTGTATAGGGTTATGAGTTATAGTATATAGGTAGTGTATAGTGTATAGGGTTATGAGTTATAGTATATAGGTAGTGTATAGTGTATAGGGTTATGAGTTATAGTATATAGGTAGTGTATAGTGTATAGGGTTATGAGTTATAGTATATAGGTAGTGTATAGTGTATAGGGTTATGAGTTATAGTATATAGGTAGTGTATAGTGTATAGGGTTATGAGTTATAGTATATAGGTAGTGTATAGTGTATAGGGTTATGAGTTATAGTATATAGGTAGTGTATAGTGTATAGGGTTATGAGTTATAGTATATAGGTAGTGTATAGTGTATAGGGTTATGAGTTATAGTATATAGGTAGTGTATAGTGTTATGAGTTATAGTATATAGGTAGTGTATAGGGTTATGAGTTATAGTATATAGGTAGTGTATAGTGTATAGGGTTATGAGTTATAGTATATAGGTAGTGTATAGTGTATAGGGTTATGAGTTATAGTATATAGGTAGTGTATAGTGTATAGGGTTATGAGTTATAGTATATAGGTAGTGTATAGGGTTATGAGTTATAGTATATAGGTAGTGTATAGGGTTATGAGTTATAGTATATAGGTAGTGTATAGGGTTATGAGTTATAGTATATAGGTAGTGTATAGTGTATAGGGTTATGAGTTATAGTATATAGGTAGTGTATAGTGTATTGGGTTATGAGTTATGAACTGAGTTATAGTATATAGGTAGTGTATAGTGTATAGGGTTATGAGTTATAGTATATAGGTAGTGTATAGGGTTATGAGTTATAGTATATAGGTAGTGTATAGTGTATAGGGTTATGAGTTATAGTATATAGGTAGTGTATAGTGTATAGGGTTATGAGTTATAGTATATAGGTAGTGTATAGTGTATAGGGTTATGAGTTATAGTATATAGGTAGTGTATAGGGTATAGGGTTATGAGTTATAGTATATAGGTAGTGTATAGGGTATAGGGTTATGAGTTATAGTATATAGGTAGTGTATAGTGTTATAGGGTTATAGTATAGGTAGTTATTATAGTATATAGGTAGTGTATAGTGTATAGGGTTATGAGTTATAGTATATAGGTAGTGTATAGTGTATAGGGTTATGAGTTATAGTATATAGGTAGTGTATAGTGTATAGGGTTATGAGTTATAGTATATAGGTAGTGTATAGGGTTATGAGTTATAGTATATAGGTAGTGTATAGTGTATAGGGTTATGAGTTATAGTATATATAGTGTATAGTATAGGGTTATGAGTTATAGTATATAGGTAGTGTATAGTGTATAGGGTTATAGAGTTATAGTATATTAGGTAGTGTATAGGGTTATGAGTTATAGTATATAGGTAGTGTATAGGGTTATGAGTTATAGTATATAGGTAGTGTATAGTGTATATGGTTATAGTTATAGGTAGTTATAGTTATGAGTTATAGTATATAGGTAGTGTATAGTGTATAGGGTTATGAGTTATAGTATATAGGTAGTGTATAGTGTATAGGGTTATGAGTTATAGTATATAGGTAGTGTATAGGGTATAGGGTTATGAGTTATAGTATATAGGTAGTGTATAGTGTATAGGGTTATGAGTTATAGTATATAGGTAGTGTATAGGGTTATGAGTTATAGTATATAGGTAGTGTATAGTGTATAGGGTTATGAGTTATAGTATATAGGTAGTGTATAGTGTATAGGGTTATGAGTTATAGTATATAGGTAGTGTATAGTGTATAGGGTTATGAGTTATAGTATATAGGTAGTGTATAGGGTATAGGGTTATGAGTTATAGTATATAGGTAGTGTATAGTGTATAGGGTTATGAGTTATAGTATATAGGTAGTGTATAGTGTATAGGGTTATGAGTTATAGTATATAGGTAGTGTATAGTGTAGGGTTATAGTTATAGTAGGTAGTGTATAGTGTATAGGGTTATGAGTTATAGTATATAGGTAGTGTATAGTGTATAGGGTTATGAGTTATAGTATATAGGTAGTGTATAGTGTATAGGGTTATGAGTTATAGTATATAGGTAGTGTATAGGGTATAGGGTTATGAGTTATAGTATATAGGTAGTGTATAGTGTATAGGGTTATGAGTTATAGTATATAGGTAGTGTATAGTGTATATAGGGTTATGAGTTATAGTATATAGGTAGTGTATAGTGTATAGGGTTATGAGTTATAGTATATAGGTAGTGTATAGTGTATAGGGTTATGAGTTATAGTATATAGGTAGTGTATAGTGTATAGGGTTATGAGTTATAGTATATAGGTAGTGTATAGGGTTATGAGTTATAGTATATAGGTAGTGTATAGGGTTATGAGTTATAGTATATAGGTAGTGTATAGTGTATAGTGTTATGAGTTATAGTATATAGGTAGTGTATAGTGTATAGGGTTATGAGTTATAGTGTATAGGGTTATGAGTTATAGTATATAGGTAGTGTATAGTGTATAGGGTTATGAGTTATAGTATATAGGTAGTGTATAGTGTATAGGGTTATGAGTTATAGTATATAGGTAGTGTATAGTGTATAGGGTTATGAGTTATAGTATATAGGTAGTGTATAGGGTTATGAGTTATAGTATATAGGTAGTGTATAGTGTATAGGGTTATGAGTTATAGTATATAGGTAGTGTATAGGGTATAGGGTTATGAGTTATAGTATATAGGTAGTGTATAGGGTTATGAGTTATGAGTTATAGTATATAGGTAGTGTATAGTGTATAGGGTTATGAGTTATAGTATATAGGTAGTGTATAGTGTATAGGGTTATGAGTTATAGTATATAGGTAGTGTATAGTGTATAGGGTTATGAGTTATAGTATATAGGTAGTGTATAGTGTTATGAGTTATAGTATATAGGTAGTGTATAGTGTATAGGGTTATGAGTTATAGTATATAGGTAGTGTATAGGGTTATGAGTTATGAGTTATAGTATATAGGTAGTGTATAGTGTATAGGGTTATGAGTTATAGTATATAGGTAGTGTATAGTGTATAGGGTTATGAGTTATAGTATATAGGTAGTGTATAGTGTATAGGGTTATGAGTTATAGTATATAGGTAGTGTATAGTGTATAGTGTTATGAGTTATAGTATATAGGTAGTGTATAGTGTATAGGGTTATGAGTTATAGTATATAGGTAGTGTATAGTGTATAGGGTTATGAGTTATAGTATATAGGTAGTGTATAGTGTATAGGGTTATGAGTTATAGTATATAGGTAGTGTATAGTGTATAGGGTTATGAGTTATAGTATATAGGTAGTGTATAGTGTATAGGGTTATGAGTTATAGTATATAGGTAGTGTATAGTGTATAGGGTTATGAGTTATAGTATATAGGTAGTGTATAGTGTATAGGGTTATGAGTTATAGTATATAGGTAGTGTATAGTGTATAGGGTTATGAGTTATAGTATATAGATAGTGTATAGGGTTATGAGTTATAGTATATAGGTAGTGTATAGTGTATAGGGTTATGAGTTATAGTATATAGGTAGTGTATAGTGTATAGGGTTATGAGTTATAGTATATAGGTAGTGTATAGTGTATAGGGTTATGAGTTATAGTATATAGGTAGTGTATAGGGTATAGGGTTATGAGTTATAGTATATAGGTAGTGTATAGGGTATAGGGTTATGAGTTATAGTATATAGGTAGTGTATAGTGTATAGGGTTATGAGTTATAGTATATAGGTAGTGTATAGTGTTATGAGTTATAGTATATAGGTAGTGTATAGGGTATAGGGTTATGAGTTATAGTATATAGGTAGTGTATAGTGTATAGGGTTATGAGTTATAGTATATAGGTAGTGTATAGTGTATAGGGTTATGAGTTATAGTATATAGGTAGTGTATAGTGTATAGGGTTATGAGTTATAGTATATAGGTAGTGTATAGTGTATAGGGTTATGAGTTATAGTATATAGGTAGTGTATAGGGTTATGAGTTATAGTATATAGGTAGTGTATAGGGTATAGGGTTATGAGTTATGACCTGCTGCTCTTCCTGACACCGTCAATTCTCTGGCAACAGCTCTGGTGGACATTCCTGCAGTCAGCATACCAACTGCACGTGTTCCCTCAACTTGAGACGTCTGTGTGTCATTGTGTTGTGTGACAAAACTGCGCATTTTTAACATTTTCGAGTGTCCACAGCACAAGGTGCACCTGTGTAATGGCCATGCTGTTTAATCACTTTATTGATGTGTCACACCTGTCAGATGGATGGATTATCTTGGCAAAGGAGAAATGCTCACTAACAGGGATGTAAACGCATTTGGGCACAACATTTGAGTTTATTTATTTTTTTTTTTTTTTGCATTTCTGGGATCTTATTTCAGCTCATGAAACATGGGACCAACACTTTACATGTTGTATTTATATTTTTGTTCAGTGTTGTTACTCGACAATGATAACCGAGATGACAGAGTGAGGAGAAAGACGCCTGTACAGAATACAAATATTCCAAACCAAAATAAATGTCAACGCAATAGATTTCTGGTCCAAAAATACAAAGTGTTGTGTTTGGGGCAATTACAACACATTACTGAGTACCACTCTACGTATTTTCTAGCAATAGTGTTGGCTGCATCATGTTATGGGTATACTTGTCATCGTTAAGGACTAAGGGAGTTTTTCAGGATGAAAAAAAAAAAACGTAATGAAGCTAAGCACAGGTAAAATCCTAGAGGACAACCCGGTTCTGCTTTCCACTAGACACTAGGAGATTAATTCACATTAATTCACGCAGGACAATAACCTAAGACACGAGGCCAAATCTACACTGGAGTTGCTTACCAAGAAGACAGTGACTATTCCTGAGATGCCGAGTTACAGTTTTAGATTTAAATCTACTTGAACATCTATGGCAATGATCAACAACCAATTTGACAGAGCCTGAATCATAAAATAAATAAATGATAATGGTGTTTTGCACACTCCAGGTGTGGGAAGCTCTTAGAGACATCCACAGAAAGACCCTCGGCTGTAATCACTGCCTAAAGTGCTTTTACAAAGGCTGTGTGTGTGTGTGTGTGTGTGTGTGTGTGTGTGTGTGTGTGTGTGTGTGTGTGTGTGTGTGTGTGTGTGTGTGTGTGTGTGTGTGTGTGTGTGAATACTTATAGACATTAAATATTTCATTTTCATACAAAAAAAAATTGAAAAACATGTTTTCACTTTGTCATTATGGGGGGTATTGTGTGAAGTTGGGCGACATTCTGTTTTAAATAAATGGAATCCATTTTGAATTCAGGCTGTAGCACAACAACATGTAGAATATTGTAAAGGAGTATGAATAGTTCTGAACTCACACTCTCTCTCCTCCCCTGTAGAATATGTAAAGGAGTATGAATAGTTCTGAACTCTCTCTCTCTCTCCTCCCCTGTAGAATATGTAAAGGAGTATGAATAGTTCTGAACTCACTCTCTCTGTCCTCCCCTGTAGAATATGTAAAGGAGTATGAATAGTTCTGAACTCACTCTCTCTCTCCTCCCCTGTAGAATATGTAAAGGAGTATGAATAGTTCTGAACTCTCTCTCTCTCTCCCCCTGTAGAATATGTAATGAATAGTTCTGAATAGTTCTGAACTCTCTCTCTCTCCTCCCCTGTAGAATATGTAAAGGAGTATGAATAGTTCTGAACTCACTCTCTCTCTCCTCCCCTGTAGAATATGTAAAGGAGTATGAATAGTTCTGAACTCTCTCTCTCTCCTCCCCTGAATATGTAAAGAATAACTCTCTCTCTCTCCTCCCTGTAAATATGTAAAGAGTATGAATAGTTCTGAACTCACTCTCTCTCTCTCCCCCCTGTAGAATATGTAAAGGAGTATGAATAGTTCTGAACTCTCTCTCTCTCTCCCCCTGTAGAATATGTAAAGAGTATGAACTAGAATATGTAAAGGAGTATGAATAGTTCTGAACTCTCTCTCTCTCTCCCCTGTAGAATATGTAAAGGAGTATGAATAGTTCTGAACTCACTCTCTCTCTCCTCCCCTGTAGAATATGTAAAGGAGTATGAATAGTTCTGAACTCACTCTCTCTCTCTCTCCCTGTAGAATATGTAAAGGAGTATGAATAGTTCTGAACTCACTCTCTCTCTCCTCCCCTGTAGAATATGTAAAGGAGTATGAATAGTTCTGAACTCACTCTCTCTCTCCTCCCCTGTAGAATATGTAAAGGAGTATGAATAGTTCTGAACTCACTCTCTCTCTCCTCCCCTGTAGAATATGTAAAGGAGTATGAATAGTTCTGAACTCTCTCTCTCTCTCCTCCCCTGTAGAATATGTAAAGGAGTATGAATAGTTCTGAACTCACTCTCTCTCTCCTCCCCTGTAGAATATGTAAAGGAGTATGAATAGTTCTGAACTCACTCTCTCTCTCCTCCCCTGTAGAATATGTAAAGGAGTATGAATAGTTCTGAACTCACTCTCTCTCTCCTCCCCTGTAGAATATGTAAAGGAGTATGAATAGTTCTGAACTCACTCTCTCTCTCCTCCCCTGTAGAATATGTAAAGGAGTATGAATAGTTCTGAACTCACTCTCTCTCTCCTCCCCTGTAGAATATGTAAAGGAGTATGAATAGTTCTGAACTCACTCTCTCTCTCCTCCCCTGTAGAATATGTAAAGGAGTATGAATAGTTCTGAACTCTCTCTCTCTCTCCTCCCCCGTGGGGCCCTGTTGCGGATTCTAGCCATGAAATGTCTGGCCAAATCGGTATTCTGAAGTTGTCAGGTTGCCGTGTGCGTTGCTTGGTCCTTCTGTCCGTGTGGAGCATCTCTGTCCACATCTTAACAGGTAATAGATCTGATGTCATTTCCACTGTGTCGTTTTCACTTCGGCCACATTTGTCCTCGTCATATTCTGAGATCAGTGTTTTGTTCCTTCTTAAAACCAGGTGTCACTAACAGTCATCGTGACATGTCCTTGCCATTATTTATACCATATTATATCTCATTCCTGTTCGCAGGTCGGCCTATTAGAAGAGAGGATCTCTTGTGTTGTGGTATTAGTCCATAGTGTTGTGGTATTAGTCTTCAGTGTTGTGGTATTAGTCTATAGTGTTGTGGTATTAGTCTATAGTGTTGTGGTATTAGTCTATAGTGTTGTGGTATTAGTCTTCAGTGTTGTGGTATTAGTCCATAGTGTTGTGGTATTAGTCCATAGTGTTGTGGTATTAGTCTATAGTGTTGTGGTATTAGTCTATAGTGTTGTGGTATTAGTCTATAGTGTTGTGGTATTAGTCCATAGTGTTGTGGTATTAGTCCATAGTGTTGTGGCATTAGTCTTCAGTGTTGTGGCATTAGTCTTCAGTGTTGTGGTATTAGTCTGTTGTGGTATTAGTCTATAGTGTTGTGGTATTAGTCCATAGTGTTGTGGTATTAGTCCATAGTGTTGTGGTATTAGTCCATAGTGTTGTGGTATTAGTCTTCAGTGTTGTGGTATTAGTCCATAGTGTTGTGGTATTAGTCCATAGTGTTGTGGTATTAGTCCATAGTGTTGTGGTATTAGTCCATAGTGTTGTGGTATTAGTCTTCAGTGTTGTGGTATTAGTCTATAGTGTTGTGGTATTAGTCTATAGTGTTGTGGTATTAGTCTATAGTGTTGTGGTATTAGTCTATAGTGTTGTGGTATTAGTCCATAGTGTTGTGGTATTAGTCCATAGTGTTGTGGTATTAGTCCATAGTGTTGTGGTATTAGTCTATAGTGTTGTGGTATTAGTCTATAGTGTTGTGGTATTAGTCCATAGTGTTGTGGTATTAGTCCATAGTGTTGTGGTATTAGTCTATAGTATTGTGGTATTAGTCTATAGTATTGTGGTATTAGTCTATAGTGTTGTGGTATTAGTCCATAGTGTTGTGGTATTAGTCTTCATTGTTGTGGTATTAGTCTATAGTGTTGTGGTATTAGTCTATAGTGTTGTGGTATTAGTCTATAGTGTTGTGGTATTAGTCCATAGTGTTGTGGTATTAGTCCACTAATACGGTATTAGTCCACTAATAAGGACTAATACTTCTTGGCAGAGTTCCAAAGAAAA
The DNA here is from genome assembly GCF_023373465.1 of Oncorhynchus keta. Taxonomy (NCBI): domain Eukaryota; kingdom Metazoa; phylum Chordata; class Actinopteri; order Salmoniformes; family Salmonidae; genus Oncorhynchus; species Oncorhynchus keta. The sequence continues at coordinate 369,313 of NW_026291016.1, read as the reverse complement.
AGCCATATCTCAGACTGGCCAATAAAAATAAAAGATTTAGATGGGCAAAAGAACACAGACACTGGACAGAGGAACTCTGCCTAGAAGGCCAGCATCCTGGAGTCTCCTTTTCACTGTTGACGATGAGACTGGTGTTTTGCGGGTACTATTTAATGAAACTGCCAGTTGAGGACTTGTGAGAGGAGTCTGTTTCTCAAACTAGACACTCTAATGTACTTGTCCTCTTGCTCAGTTGTGCACCGGGGCCTCCCACTCCTCTTTCTATTCTGGTTAGAGCTAGTTTGAGCTGTTCTGTGAAGAGAGTAGTACACAGCGTTGTACGAGATTTTCAGTTTCTTGCAATTTCTCGCTTGGAATAGCCTTCATTTCTCAGAACAAGAATAAACTGACGAGTTTCAGAAGAAATGTCTTTGATTCTAGCCATTTTGAGCCTGTAATCGAACCCACAAATGCTGATGCTCCAGATACTCAACTAGTCTAAAGAAGGCCAGTTTTATTGCTTCTTTAATCAGAACAGTTTGCAATTATGTTAGCACATCTGAAAAGGGGTTTTCTAATGATCAATCTTTTGAAATGATAAAGTTGGATTAGCTAACACAACGTGCCATTGGAACACAGGAGTGATGGTTGCTGATAATGGTCCTCTGTACGCCTATGTAGATATTCCATTAAAATCAGCTGTTTCCAGCTACAATAGTCATTTACAACATTAACAATGTCTACACTGTATTTCTGATCAATTTGATGTTATTTTAATGGACAAAATATTAGCTTTTCTTTCAAAAACAAGGACACTTCTAAGTGACCCCAAAAGTGTGTGTGTGTGTGTGTGTGTGTGTGTGTGTGTGTGTGTGTGTGTGTGTGTGTGTGTGTGTGTGTGTGTGTGTGTGTGTGTGTGTGTGTGTGTGTGTGTGTGTACCACACATGTGGAGATCCTCCGTTCTCCTCCTCTTTGTCTCTCAAAGACACGGCGGTTGGAACCAAAAATCTTAAATTTGGACTCATCAGATCAAAGGACAGATTTCCACCAGTCTAATGTCCATTTGCTCCCGTTTCTTGGCCCAAGCAAGTCTCTTCTTCTTATTGGTGTCCTTTAGTCGTGGTTTCTTTGCAGCAATTCGACCATGAAAGACCGATTCACGAGTCTCCTCTGAACAGTTGATGTTGAGAAGTGTCTGTTACTGGAACTTTGTGAAGCGTTTATTTGGGCTGCAATCTGAAGTGCAGTAAACTCTAATGAATTGATCCTCTGCAGCAGAGAGTAACTCTGGGTCTTCCTTTCCCTGTGGCGGGGCCTCATGAGAGCCACTTTCATCATAGCGCTTGATGGTTTATGTGACTGTAACTTGGAAGAAACTTTCTTGAAATTCTCCACATTGACTGACCTTCATGTCTTGTAAAGTAATGATGGACTGTCGTTTCTCTTTGCTTATTTAAGCTTTTCTTGTTATAATATGGACTTGGTCTGTTTCCAAATAGAGCTATCTTCTGTATACCCCCCCCCCCTACCCAGTCACAACGAAACTGATTGGCTCAAACTCATTAAGACGGAAAGAAAGCGCATTAAATTTAACTTTTAACAAGGCACACCTGTTAATTGAAATGCATTCCAGGTGACTCATCTCATGAAGCTGGTTGAGAGAATGCCAAGGGTGTGCCAAGCTGTCATCAATCAATCAATCTTCTTATTCTTTCAACCAATCATCAGTCACTTGTCGGTGCAGTACATGTTGAGTACCCTTCTTTTATAAGCATGCTGAAAGACTTGTTGTTCATTTTGTTTACAGAGAAATAGTCTTGTATTTGGTCGAAACACTTTCTTTTTTTTCTCCCCCAACAGTTTTCTAAGAGCTGGCAACAAGATGAAAGGTTTTTGCCGTTAGAGCCATTTTTAAAGGCCCCTTTTATATCTTGGGGAGCGGAATGACTTTGTCGTCTAGACGGAAGACAGACTCCCCCTCCTAGATTCCGATTTAAAGATAATGACCGACTAGGAGTGGCTATAGAGTCAGTTACCCTCTTCACTAGCTTTCCTTCTAAGTTGTCAATGGCAGGAAGGTTGTTCATTATTGATTGATTGTTCCACATCTCCCTCACTAACTTCATAAAATCACAATGCTTTTCCTTTTCATTAGTTGTTTTATACATAAGCACAATTGCTCACTGGCATTTTTTCCCCCCTCCTAAACTTTCCCACTTTGGCAATGAAATAATCACGAAGCTAATTGGCAACATCAAATGGTTTTGTGATGAATAAGCCATCTGATTCAATGAAAGACGGAGTAGAATCGGTCTTTTCTACCCATAATTCCATTTAAAGTACGTTTTTATATTGTTGATCTTGGCTTCGTCGTACAGTTTCTTCTTTTTTTTGTTGATGAGTCGAGTTGTATCATTTCTTAATTCGGCAGGAAGTCGGCCAGTCAGATGTACAGACAGACTTATTAGCCACTTCCTCTTGTCCCGTCTCTTTCAACCAATACAGTTTCTTCATTTCCTCATCGATCCACGGAGCCTTAACAGTTCTAACAGTCAGTTTCCTCATCGATCCATGGAGCCTTACCAGTTCTGACAGTCAGTTTCCTCATCGATCCATGGAGCCTTACCAGTTCTGACAGTCAGTTTCCTCATCGATCCATGGAGCCTTACCAGTTCTGACAGTCAGTTTCCTCATCGATCCACGGAGCCTTAACAGTTCTGACAGTCAGTTTCCTCATCGATCCATGGAGCCTTAACAGTTCTAACAGTCAGTTTCCTCATCGATCCATGGAGCCTTACCAGTTCTGACAGTCAGTTTCCTCATCGATCCACGGAGCCTTAACAGTTCTGACAGTCAGTTTCCTCATCGATCCATGGAGCCTTAAGAGTTCTAACAGTCAGTTTCCTCATCGATCCACGGAGCCTTAACAGTTCTAACAGTCAGTTTCCTCATCGATCCATGGAGCCTTAACAGTTCTAACAGTCAGTTTCCTCATCGATCCATGGAGCCTTAACAGTTCTAACAGACAGTTTCCTCATCGATCCATGGAGCCTTAAGTTCTAACAGTCAGTGTCCTCATCGATCCATGCTTAACAGGTCTAACAGTTTCTTCATTTCCTCATCGATCCACGGAGCCTTAACAGTTCTGACAGTCAGTTTCCTCATCGATCCATGGAGCCTTAACAGTTCTGACAGTCAGTTTCATTTCCTCATCGATCCATGGAGCCTTAACAGTTCTGACAGTCAGTTTCATTTCCTCATCGATCCACGGAGCCTTAACAGTTCTGACAGTCAGTTTCCTCATCGATCCATGGAGCCTTAACAGTTCTAACAGTCAGTTTCCTCATCGATCCATGGAGCCTTACCAGTTCTGACAGTCAGTTTCCTCATCGATCCATGGAGCCTTAACAGTTCTGACAGTCAGTTTCCTCATCGATCCATGGAGCCTTAACAGTTCTGACAGTCAGTTTCCTCATCGATCCATGGAGCCTTAACAGTTCTGACAGTCAGTTTCCTCATCGATCCATGGAGCCTTACCAGTTCTGACAGTCAGTTTCCTCATCGATCCATGGAGCCTTACCAGTTCTGACAGTCAGTTTCCTCATCGATCCATGGAGCCTTAACAGTTCTGACAGTCAGTTTCCTCATCGATCCATGGAGCCTTAACAGTTCTAACAGTCAGTTTCCTCATCGATCCATGGAGCCTTAACAGTTCTGACAGTCAGTTTCATTTCCTCATCGATCCACGGAGCCTTAACAGTTCTGACAGTCAGTTTCCTCATCGATCCATGGAGCCTTAACAGTTCTAACAGTCAGTTTCCTCATCGATCCATGGAGCCTTACCAGTTCTGACAGTCAGTTTCCTCATCGATCCATGGAGCCTTACCAGTTCTGACAGTCAGTTTCCTCATCGATCCACGGAGCCTTACCAGTTCTAACAGTCAGTTTCCTCATTGATCCACGGAGCCTTAACAGTTCTGACAGTCAGTTTCCTCATTGATCCATGGAGCCTTAACAGTTCTGACAGTCAGTTTCCTCATCGATCCATGGAGCCTTAACAGTTCTAACAGTCAGTTTCCTCATCGATCCATGGAGCCTTAACTGTTCTGACAGTCAGTTTCATTTCCTCATCGATCCACGGAGCCTTAACAGTTCTGACAGTCAGTTTCCTCATCGATCCATGGAGCCTTAACAGTTCTGACAGTCAGTTTCCTCATCGATCCATGGAGCCTTAACAGGTCTAACAGTCAGTTTCATTTCCTCATCGATCCATGGAGCCTTAACAGTTCTAACAGTCAGTTTCCTCATCGATCCATGGAGCCTTAACAGTTCTGACAGTCAGTTTCCTCATCGATCCATGGAGCCTTAACAGTTCTGACAGTCAGTTTCCTCATCGATCCATGGAGCCTTAACAGTTCTGACAGTCAGTTTCCTCATCGATCCATGGAGCCTTAACAGTTCTAACAGTCAGTTTCCTCATCGATCCATGGAGCCTTAACAGTTCTAACAGTCAGTTTCCTCGTCGATCCACGGAGCCTTAACAGTTCTAACAGTCAGTTTCCTCGTCGATCCATGGAGCCTTAACAGTTCTAACAGTCAGTTTCCTCATCGATCCATGGAGCCTTAACAGTTCTGACAGTCAGTTTCCTCATCGATCCATGGAGCCTTAACAGTTCTGACAGTCAGTTTCATTTCCTCATCGATCCATGGAGCCTTAACAGTTCTAACAGACAGTTTCCTCATCGATCCATGGAGCCTTAACAGTTCTGACAGTCAGTTTCCTCATCGATCCATGGAGCCTTAACAGACAGTCAGTTTCCTCATCGATCCATGGAGCCTTAACAGACAGTCAGTTTACTCATCGATCCATGGAGCCTTAACAGACAGTCAGTTTTTTAACAGGTGCTTGTTTATCAATAATTGGAAAAGGCCATTTTAATATATACAATAAGAGTAGCGTCTGGATGCTCCTTATTAATCACATCAACAAATATGTTTAACAACATCCACATAAGAGTCACAGTTAAATGTTTTGTATGATCTCTTATATACTATTTAAGGCCCAGCTGTTGGAACTTTGTCCTTCCTGTATATAGCCACTATACTGTGATCACTGCATCTAATGGGTACGGATACACAACGTTCTACAGTATTAGTAGCAATGTGATCGATACATGTGGATGATCTTGTTCCTGTAGTGTTTGTAAACACCCTGGTAGGTTGATTATTAACCTGAACCAGATTACAGACACTGGTTACAGTGAGAAGCTTCCTGTTGAGTGGGTTGATTAATAACCTGAACCAGATTACAGACACTGGTTACAGTGAGAAGCTTCCTGTTGAGTGGGTTGATTAATAACCTGAACCAGATTACAGACACTGGTTACAGTGAGAAGCTTCCTGTTGAGCGGACAGCTTGATGAAAACCAGTCCATATTCAAGTCCCCTGAGAAAGTAGACCTCTCTCTGTTTACATCACATACTCTATCAAGCATTTCACACATGATTTAGATATTGACTGTTAGCACTTGGTGGCCTACAGAAACACCCCGCAATAAAAGGCTTTAGATGAAGGGCCAAGTGAACCTGCAACCACAACACTTAAATAACACTTGACATGACATCTTCCTAACAGGGATATGGCTTGAATATATATGAACCAGATTACAGACCTCTTCTTACATGACATCTTCTGTAAGCATTACAGGAATATGGCTCTGAATATATACAGACACATGGGTTGACAACTGGTTACAGTGAGAAGCATTACAGGGATATGGCTCTGAATATATACAGCAACAGGGATATGGCTCCCCCTATGACATCTTCTCTAAGCATTACAGGGATATGGCTCTGAATATATACAGCAACACCTCCCCATGACATCTTCTCTAAGCATTACAGGAATATGGCAAATATAAACATTACAGGGATTGGCTCTGAATATAACACTGGTCCCCCATGACATCTTCTCTAAACATTACAGGGATATGGCTCTGAATATATACAGCAACACCTCCCCCATGAAAGCATTACAGGGTAAATTACAGGGATATGGCTCTGAATATAAGCAACACCTCCCCCATGACATCTTCCTAAACATTACAGGGATATGGCTCTGAATATACAGCAACCTCCCCATAAGACATTACAGGGATATGGCTCTGAATTACAGGGATATACATAACCCTACCAGATTACAGACACTGGTTACAGGATATGGCTCTGAATATATACAGCAACACCTCCCCTATAAACATTACAGGGATATGGCTCTGAATATATACAGCAACACCTCCCCCATAAGCATTACTGTTGAGGGATATGGCTCTGAATATATACAGCAACACCTCCCCATGACATCTTCTAAGCATTACAGGGATATGGCTCTGAATATATACAGCAACACCTCCCCCATAAGCATTACAGGGATATGGCTCTGAATATATACAGCAACACCTCCCCATTAGACATTCCTGTCTCTTCTGAGATCTTCTCTAAGCATTACAGGGATATGGCTCTGAATATATACAGCAACACCTCCCCCATATAAACATTACAGGGATATGGCTCTGAATATATACAGCAACACCTCCCCATAAACATTACAGGGATATGGCTCTGAATATATACAGCAACACCTCCCCATTACAGGGATATGGCTCTGAATATATACAGCAACACCTCCCCATAAGCATTACAGGGATATGGCTCTGAATATATACAGCAACACCTCCCCATAAACATTCAGGGATAAAAGGCTTCTGAATGTTACATATGTAAAACATTACAGTTAGATATGGCTCTGAATATATACAGCAACACCTCCCCTATAAACATTACAGGGATATGGCTTCTGAGATATTATCCTGGGCCTCCCCTATAAACATTACAGGGATATGGCTCTGAATATATACAGCAACACCTTCTCCTAGAAGACATTATTGACAGCCCTTTCCTGGCTTTCTATAGATAGACATTAATATGGGCCTTTTCAGCCCTTTTACTGGGCAGCTATGGCAGACATTAATATGGGCAGTTTTCAACACCTTTCCCAGCTTAAACATTACAGGGATAGACATTAATATATACAGCCCTTTCCTGGGCAGCTTCCCATATAAACATTACAGGGATATGGGCTGTTTTCAGCCCTTTCCTGGGCAGCTTCTCTAGACAGACATTAATATGGCTCTGTTTTCAGCCCTTTCCTGACAGCTTCTCTAGACAGACATTAATATGGCTCTGAATTTCAGCCCTTTCCTGGGCAGCTTCTCGTAGACAACATTAATATGGGCTGTTTTCAGCCCTTTCCTGGGCAGCTTCTCATAGACAGACATTAATATGGGCTGTTTTCAGCCCTTTCCTGGGCAGCTTCTCATAGACAGACATTAATATGGCTCTTCAGCCCTTTCCTGGGCAGCTTCTCGTAGACAGACATTAATATGGGCTCGTTTATAGCCCTTTCCTGGGCAGCTTCTCATAGACAGACATTAATATGGGCTTTTCAGCCCTTTCCTGGGCAGCTCCTCGTAGACAGACATTAATATGGGCTCGTTTTCAGCCCTTTCCTGGGCAGCTTCTATAGACAGACATTAATATGGGCCGTTTTCAGCCCTTTACTGCAACAGCTTCTTAGACAGACATTAATATGGGCAGCAGCCCTTTCCTGGGCAGCTTCTCGTAGACAGACATTAATATGGGCTGTTTTCAGCCCTTTCCTGGGCAGCTTCTCAGGGACAGACATTAATATGGGCAACAACAGCCCTTTCCTGGGCAGCTTCTCGTAAACAGACATTAATATGGGCCGGCTTTTCAGCCCTTTCCTGGGCAGCTTCTCGTAGACAAACATTAATATGGGCCGTTTTCAGCCCTTTCCTGGGCAGCTTCTCATAGACAGACATTAATATGGGCTCTGTTTTCAGCCCTTTCCTGGGCAGCTTCCTATAGACAGACATTAATATGGCCTGAATTTCAGCCCTTTCCTGGGCAGCTTCTCGTAGACAGACATTAATATGGGCCGTTTTCAGCCCTTTCCTGGGCAGCTTCTCATTACAGACATTAATATGGGCCGTTTTCAGCCCTTTCCTGGGCAGCTTCTCATTGACAGACATTAATATGGCTCTGGGCAATTTCAGCCATTGGGCAGCTTCTCATTGACAGACATTAATATGGGCTCTGTTTTCAGCCCTTTACTGGGCAGCTTCTCATTGACAGACATTAATATGGGCTGTTTTCAGCCCTTTACTGGGCAGCTTCTCATAGACAGACATTAATATGGGCTGTTTTCAGCCCTTTACTGGGCAGCTTCTCGTAGACAGACATTAATATGGGCTCTGTTTTCAGCCCTTTCCTGGGCAGCTTCTCTAGACAGACATTAATATGGGCTCTGAATTTCAGCCCTTTACTGGGCAGCTTCTCATTGACAGACATTAATATGGGCTTTTCAGCCCTTTACCTGGGCAGCTTCTCATAGACAGACATTAATATGGGCTGTTTTCAGCCCTTTACTGGGCAGCTTCTCATACAGACATTAATATGGGCTCTGTTTTATACAGCCCTTTCCTGGGCAGCTTCTCATTGACAGACATTAATATGGGCCGTTTTCAGCCCTTTCCTGGGCAGCTTCTCATTGACAGACATTAATATGGCTTTTCAGCCCTTTACTGGGCAGCTTCTCATTGACAGACATTAATATGGGCCGTTTTCAGCCCTTTCCTGGGCAGCTTCTCATAGACAGACATTAATATGGGCTCTTTTTCAGCCCTTTCCTGGGCAGCTTCTCATAGACAGACATTAATATGGGCCTTTTCAGCCCTTTACTGGGCAGCTTCTCATTGACAGACATTAATATGGGCTGTTTTTCAGCCCTTTACTGGGCAGCTTCTCATAGACAGACATTAATATGGGCTGTTTTCAGCCCTTTTACTGGGCAGCTTCTCATACAGACATTAATATGGCTCTGTTTTCAGCCCTTTACTGGGCAGCTTCTCATAGACAGACATTAATATGGGCTCTTTTCAGCCCTTTACTGGGCAGCTTCTCATACAGACATTAATATGGGCTCTGTTTTCAGCCCTTTACTGGGCAGCTTCTCATTGACAGACATTAATATGGGCCTCTGGATATATACAGCCCCCCCTTTACTGGGCAGCTTCTCATTGACAGACATTAATATGGGCCGTTTTCAGCCCTTTACTGGGCAGCTTCTCATTGACAGACATTAATATGGCTCTTTTCAGCCCTTTCCCCTTTATGGGCAGCTTCTCATTGACAGACATTAATATGGGCTCTTTTCAGCCCTTTACTGGGCATTACAGGGACAGACATTAATATGGGCTTTTTCAGCCCTTTACTGGGCAGCTTCTCATTGACAGACATTAATATGGGCTCTGAATTTCAGCCCTTTCTGGGCAGCTTCTCATTGACAGACATTAATATGGGCCGTTTTCAGCCCTTTCCCATGGGCAGCTTCTCATTGACAGACATTAATATGGGCCGTTTTCAGCCCTTTCCTGGGCAGCTTCTCATTGACAGACATTAATATGGGCCGTTTTCAGCCCTTTACTGGGCAGCTTCTCATTGACAGACAAACATTACTGGGCATATATGGCTTTTGCCCTTTCCTGGGCAGCTATATACAGACATTAATATTTTAAGCCCTTTACTGGGCAGCTTCTCATTGACAGACATTAATATGGGCTGCAACAGCCCTTTCCTGGGCAGCTTCTCATTGACAGACATTAATATGGGCTGTTTTCAGCCCTTTCTGGGCAGCTTCTCATAGACAGACATTAATATGGGCTGTTTTCAGCCCTTTACTGGGCAGCTTCTCATTGACAGACATTAATATGGGCCGTTTTCAGCCCTTTACTGGGCAGCTTCTCATAGACAGACATTAATATGGGCTGAATTTCAGCCCTTTACTGGGCAGCTTCTCATTGACAGACATTAATATGGGCTCTGTTTTCAGCCCTTTACTGGGCAGCTTCTCATTGACAGACATTAATATGGGCTCTGTTTTCAGCCCTTTACTGGGCAGCTTCTCATAAACAGACATTAATATGGGCTCTGTTTTCAGCCCTTTCCCATGGGCAGCTTCTCAGACAGACATTAATATGGGCCGTTTTCAGCCACCTTTCCTGGGCAGCTTCTCATTAGACAGACATTAATATGGGCTCTGTTTTCAGCCCTTTCCTGGGCAGCTTCTCATAGACAAACATTAATATGGCTCTGAATTTCAGCCCATTCCTGGGCAGCTTCTCGTAGACAGACATTAATATGGGCTCGTTTTCAGCCCTTTACTGGGCAGCTTCTCATTGACAGACATTAATATGGGCCGTTTTCAGCCCTTTACTGGGCAGCTTCTCATTAGACAGACATTAATATGGGCTCTGTTTTCAGCCCTTTCCTGGGCAGCTTCTCATAGACAGACATTAATATGGGCTGTTTTCAGCCCTTTCCTGGGCAGCTTCTCATAGACAGACATTAATATGGGCTGTTTCAGCCCTTTCCTGGGCAGCTTCTCATTGACAGACATTAATATGGGCTCTGTTTTCAGCCCTTTACTGGGCAGCTTCTCATAGACAGACATTAATATGGGCTGTTTTCAGCCCTTTACTGGGCAGCTTCTCATTGACAGACATTAATATGGGCTGTTTTCAGCCCTTTACTGGGCAGCTTCTCTAGACAGACATTAATATGGGCTGTTTTCAGCCCTTTACTGGGCAGCTTCTCATTGACAGACATTAATATGGGCTGTTTTCAGCCCTTTACTGGGCAGCTTCTCTTAGACAGACATTAATATGGGCTGTTTTCAGCCCTTTCCTGGGCAGCTTCTATAGACAGACATTAATATGGGCCGTGTTCAGCCCTTTACTGGGCAGCTTTCGTAGACAGACATTAATATGGGCCGTTTTCAGCCCTTTACTGGGCAGCTTCTCATTGACAGACATTAATATGGGCTGTTTTCAGCCCTTTCCTGGGCAGCTTCTCGTAGACAGACATTAATATGGGCTGTTTTCAGCCCTTTACTGAGCAGCTTCTCATTGACAGACATTAATATGGGCTGTTTTCAGCCCTTTCCTGGGCAGCTTCTCGTAGACAGACATTAATATGGGCTGTTTTCAGCCCTTTACTGGGCAGCTTCTCATTGACAGACATTAATATGGGCTGTTTTCAGCCCTTTACTGGGCAGCTTCTCATTGACAGACATTAATATGGGCTGTTTTCAGCCCTTTACTGGGCAGCTTCTCGTAGACAGACATTAATATGGGCCGTTTTCAGCCCTTTACTGGGCAGCTTCTCTTAGACAGACATTAATATGGGCTGTTTTCAGCCCTTTACTGGGCAGCTTCTCATTGACAGACATTAATATGGGCTGTTTTCAGCCCTTTACTGGGCAGCTTCTCGTTGACAGACATTAATATGGGCTGTTTTCAGCCCTTTACTGGGCAGCTTCTCGTAGACAGACATTAATATGGGCTGTTTTCAGCCCTTTACTGGGCAGCTTCTCGTAGACAGACATTAATATGGGCCGTTTTCATTCAGCAGTCAGTTGGTGTGTTGTGCTGCGGGGTTGAAGCTACGAACCCATAGGCCCCCTCTTCCTTTCCAGACTTCTGGGGGGGACAATGAGCCTGTCGTAGTGGATGTAAGCAATGTCCCTCGCCCCGGCACAAGTTATTTCCTCTTCTGTCGCCAAGCTTCAGGATTTACAGACTGGGGTCAGGGAGAGGTCGAACATGTCAGCGTTTATGCCTAGACTACCCGTCCCGGTAATCCGTCTGGTCCCGCGGCCTTGGCTGTGTGAGACCGAGAGAGAGAGAGAGGAAACACCAGAGCTATGGGCGGCTGAGTGAACCTGTCCCCCTCGGACTACAGACGCCACTGTCTGTTCTTGGCATCTGTAGTGTGTAGTTCATCTCCCCTCAGGAACCACCTGGAGACTGTAATCTAATGTGTAGTTCATCTCTCCTCAGGAACCACCTGGAGAATGTCATCTAGTGTGTAGTTCATCTCTCCTCAGTAACCACCTGGAGAATGCAATCTAATGTGTAGTTCATCTCCCTCAGGAACCACCTGGAGAATGTAATCTAATGTGTAGTTCATCTCCCCTCAGTAACCACCTGGAGAATGTCATCTAATGTGTAGTTCATCTCCCTCAGTAACCACCTGGAGAATGTAATCTAATGTGTAGTTCATCTCCCCTCAGGAACCACCTGGAGAATGTCATCTAATGTGTAGTTCATCTCTCCTCAGTAACCACCTGGAGAATGTAATCTAATGTGTAGTTCATCTCCCCTCAGGAACCACCTGGAGACTGTCATCTAATGTGTAGTTCATCTCCCCTCAGTAACCACCTGGAGACTATAATCTAATGTGTAGTTCATCTCCCCTCAGTAACCACCTGGAGACTATAATCTAATGTGTAGTTCATCTCCCCTCAGTAACCACCTGGAGAATGTAATCTAATGTGTAGTTCATCTCCCCTCAGTAACCACCTGGAGAATGTAATCTAATGTGTAGTTCATCTCTCCTCAGTAACCACCTGGAGAAGTCTCTGCAGCTCCTGATGGACAGAGTGGATGATATGAGTCAGGACATTGTCAAGTATAACACCTACAGCCGTAACCTCAGCAAGCAACAGCAGCAGAAACACCAGGTAACACACACACACACACACACACACACACACACACACACACACACACACACACACACACACACACACAGACACAGAGAGAGACACACACACACCCACAGAGAGAGAGGCACACACACACACACACACACACATTCTATTATCATGATGGGAAAATGTAATCAACACACTGTAGTTGATAATGAGATAATCTACTTCCTGGACAGTGATTGTGTTAGAGGGGCGTTATAGAATTAGGTTTAGACCCTGTCCACAGGGAGTCCTCTCCTCCAGAGAGGAAGGGAAGGGAGGGAGAGAGAGACCATTGGGTTTTCATCTAAAGTAGTGCACTATTTAAGAGATCGGGTAGTATTTGGGACTTGTCTTGACTGTCCTGCAGGGAAGCTGCTAACCAGATTCACAATACCAGAGAGACAGAGGCTTGGTACTATATAATATAACTGTTGATATATCCACTATATTATATTGGTACTATATAATATAACTGTTGATATATCCACTATATTATATTGGTACTATATAATATAACTGTTGATATATCCACTATATTATATTGGTACTATATAATATAACTGTTGATATATCCATTATATTATATTGGTACTATATAATATAACTGTTGATATATCCATTATATTATATTGGTACTATATAATATAACTGTTGATATATCCACTATATTATATTGGTACTATATAATATAACTGTTGATATATCCACTATATTATATTGGTACTATATAATATAACTGTTGATGTATCCACTATATTATATTGGTACTATATAGTATAACTGTTGATATATCCACTATATTATATTGGTACTATATAATATAACTGTTGATATATCCATTATATTATATTGGTACTATATAATATAACTGTTGATGTATGCACTATATTATATTGGTACTAAATAATATAACTATTGATATATCCACTATATTATATTGGTACTATATAGTATAACTGTTGATATATCTACTATATTATATTGGTACTATATAATATAACTGTTGATATATCTACTATATTATATTGGTACTATATAGTATAACTGTTGATATATCTACTATATTATATTGGTACTATATAATATAACTGTTGATATATCTACTATATTATATTGGCACTATATAATATAACTGTTGATATATCTACTATATTATATTGGCACTATATAATATAACTGTTGATATATCTACTATATTATATTGGCACTATATAATATAACTGTTGATATATCTACTATATTATATTGGCACTATATAATATAACTGTTGATATATCCACTATATTATATTGGTACTATATAATATAACTGTTGATATATCCACTATATTATATTGGTACTATATAATATAACTGTTGATATATCCACTATATTATATTGGTACTATATAATATAACTGTTGATGTATCCACTATATTATATTGGTACTATATAGTATAACTGTTGATATATCCACTATATTATATTGGTACCCCGGAGTCGTTTCTCGTGTCGGCCCCGGAGTCGTTTCTCGTGTCGGCCCCGGGGTCGTTTCTCGTGTCGGCCCCGGGGTCGTTTCTCGTGTCGGCCCCGGGGTCGTTTCTCGTGTCGGCCCCGGGGTCGTTTCTCGCGTCGGCCTAGTTATACAAGAATATTGTGATGTTGGTTTCTGGCAGGCTTGACAGGCTTTGTATGTGTATCCAGGTACCGGTAGTTTCCTACCATCTACGCCCCACCACCACCAACCTGTCCTCTGCTCTGCCTCCCCAAATTAAAAAGGCCTTTAGGTTCTGACACGCTGATTTACACTGTCATATACCAACACAAATCACTCCCTGTCTGTCATGTCTGTCGGATTTTATAGCTGTTCTCGCTCACTCCTCCCTCCTCTCCCTTGCTCGCTTGCTCTCTCCTCTCTCTCTCTCTCCTCTCTCTCTCATTCTCTCCTCTCCCTCTCTCTCATTCTCTCTCTCCTTCTCTCTCCCCCTCTCTCATTCTCTCCCTCCTCATTCTCTCTCCCTCTCTCTCTTTCTCTCTCTCCCCCTCCCCTCTCTCTCCACGCTCTCTCTCTCCTCTCTCTCTCTCTCTGCAGTATGTCCAGCGGCGCCAGCAGGAGAATGCTCAGAGACAGACCAGAGGAGAGACTCCTCTACCAGAGGAAGATGTCTCCAAGATGTTCAAACCACCACAGCCCCCTCCTCGCATGGACACTCTCCTCATCGCAGGTACCCCCACACCCTCCCTCCCTCCTAGCAGCTACCAGTTCTGTTCTCTCTCTGGTAGCTACCTATCTGTTCTGTTCTCTCTCTGGTAGCTACCTATCTGTTCTGTTCTCTCTCTGGTAGCTACCTATCTGTTCTGTTCTCTCTCTGGTAGCTACCTATCTGTTCTGTTCTCTCTCTGGTAGCTACCTATCTGTTCTGTTCTCTCTCTGGTAGCTACCTATCTGTTCTGTTCTCTCTCTGGTAGCTACCTATCTGTTCTGTTCTCTCTCTGGTAGCTACCTATCTGTTCTGTTCTCTCTCTGGTAGCTACCTATCTGTTCTGTTCTCTCTCTGGTAGCTACCTATCTGTTCTCTCTCTGGTAGCTACCTATCTGTTCTCTCTCTGGTAGCTACCTATCTGTTCTCTCTCTGGTAGCTACCTATCTGTTCTGTTCTCTCTCTGGTAGCTACCTATCTGTTCTGTTCTCTCTCTGGTAGCTACCTATCTGTTGTCATCTCTGGTAGCTACCTATCTGTTGTCATCTCTGGTAGCTACCTATCTGTTCTCATCTCTGGTAGCTACCTATCTGTTCTCTCTCTGGTAGCTACCTATCTGTTCTCTCTCTGGTAGCTACCTATCTGTTCTGATCTCTGGTAGCTACCTATCTGTTCTCTCTCTGGTAGCTACCTATCTGTTCTGTTCTCTCTCTGGTAGCTGCCTATCTATTCTGTTCTCTCTCTGGTAGCTGCCTATCTATTCTGTTCTCTCTCTGGTAGCTGCCTATCTATTCTGTTCTCTCTCTGGTAGCTGCCTATCTATTCTGTTCTCTCTCTGGTAGCTACCTATCTGTTCTGTTCTCTCTCTGGTAGCTACCTATCTGTTCTGTTCTCTCCCTGGTAGCTACCTATCTGTTCTGTTCTCTCTCTGGTAGCTACCTATCTGTTCTGTTCTCTCTCTGGTAGCTACCAATCTGTTCTCTCTCTGGTAGCTACCTATCTGTTCTGTTCTCTCTCTGGTAGCTACCTATCTGTTCTGTTCTCTCTCTGGTAGCTACCTATCTGTTCTGTTCTCTCTCTGGTAGCTACCTATCTGTTCTCTCTCTGGTAGCTACCTATCTGTTCTCTCTGGTAGCTACCTATCTGTTCTCTCTCTGGTAGCTACCTATCTGTTCTCTCTCTGGTAGCTACCTATCTGTTCTCTCTCTGGTAGCTACCTATCTGTTCTCTCTCTGGTAGCTACCTATCTGTTCTCTCTCTGGTAGCTACCTATCTGTTCTCTCTCTGGTAGCTACCTATCTGTTCTGTTCTCTCTCTGGTAGATACCTATCTGTTCTCTCTCTGGTAGCTAGCTACCTATCTGTTCTGTTCTCTCTCTGGTAACTACCTATCTGTTCTCTCTCTGGTAGCTACCTATCTGTTCTCTCTCTGGTAGCTACCTATCTGTTCTGTTCTCTCTCTGGTAGCTACCTATCTGTTCTGTTCTCTCTCTGGTAGCTACCTATCTGTTCTGTTCTCTCTCTGGTAGCTACCTATCTGTTCTGTTCTCTCTCTGGTAACTACCTATCTGTTCTCTCTCTGGTAGCTACCTATCTGTTCTCTCTCTGGTAGCTACCTATCTGTTCTGTTCTCTCTCTGGTAGATACCTATCTGTTCTCTCTCTGGTAGCTAGCTACCTATCTGTTCTGTTCTCTCTCTGGTAGATACCTATCTGTTCTGTTCTCTCTCTGGTAACTACCTATCTGTTCTCTCTCTGGTAGCTACCTATCTGTTCTGTTCTCTCCCTGGTAGCTACCTATCTGTTCTGTTCTCTCTCTGGTAGCTACCTATCTGTTCTGTTCTCTCTCTGGTAGCTACCTATCTGTTCTGTTCTCTCTCTGGTAGCTACCTATCTGTTCTGTTCTCTCTCTGGTAGCTACCTATCTGTTCTGTTCTCTCTCTGGTAGCTACCTATCTGTTCTGTTCTCTCTCTGGTAGCTACCTATCTGTTCTGTTCTCTCTCTGGTAGCTACCTATCTGTTCTGTTCTCTCTCTGGTAGCTACCTATCTGTTCTGTTCTCTCTCTGGTAGCTACCTATCTGTTCTCTCTCTGGTAGCTACCTATCTGTTCTCTCTCTGGTAGCTACCTATCTGTTCTGTTGTCATCTCTCCATGATGTCACATTAATCTACAGCGTTGTAGATTTCATCTGACATCCCTGCCTGTCTGCTGTTTCTCTGATGGTTGGCTTCATCCCAAAATATAGCACCCTATTCCCTATATAGTGCACTACTTGTGACCAGGGTCCATAGGGACACACCCGTAGGCCTCTGGTTGGAACTAGTGCACCACATTAGGGGATAGGATGACATTTTGGGCACGGCCCCGGTGTCTCCCTTCTTGATAACATGCAACTGATTGACCTCCAGCTCTGCTAATGTGTGTCCTGCTTTTTATTCAGACTCCTGTGTTTGTCTGTTTTTGTTTCTGCCAAAACAGGACAGATTAACAATTACTGCCAGAATGTGAAGGAGTTCACCTCCCAGAACCTCGGCAAACTCTTCATGGCCGAGGCTCTTCAGGGACACAACAGCTAAAGGAGAAGACGAGAGGAGGAACTAAAACACACAGGAGAGAACCCCCCCTTTCACCCAATCAGAATGATCCATACAGGGCTGTGTTCTAAATTGTACCCTCTTCCCTTATATATATATATATATAGTGCACTACTGGTCAATACTAGTACACTACTGGTCAAAACTAGTACACTACTGGTCAATACTAGTACACTGTATAGGGAATAGGGTGTAATCTTGGGATGGATCCTATGATTGGAGGATTGATGTGATGCTGTTAGATTTGTTAAGAAATTAAAATAACGACGTGACCAACATTATTACTCATTATTAAGAAAACATATTCCACGTTCTCCAAAGAAGATTTATTTGAATATTATTGTAACTTTTAATAAACATCTTTGCGTCTCCTCACATTGTTTTGCCTCTCTGCGCTCGTTCTATGTCCATTCATAAAGATTAAACCTCGTCCTGCACCGAAACACACTTTCAATGGAGATTCTCCAGTGTCCAATACTAGGCATAGTCTGTTTCCGGGGAAACGGCCACAAGAAGTGTAGTTGTCCAATACTAGGCATCGTCTGTTTCCGGGGAAACGGCCACCAGAAGTGTAGTTGTCCAATACTAGGCATCGGCTGTTTCCGGGGAAACGGCCACCAGAAGTGTAGTTGTCCAATACTAGGCATCGTCTGTTTCCGGGGAAACGGCCACCAGAAGTGTACGTGTCCAATACTAGGCATCGTCTGTTTCCGGGGAAACGGCCACCAGAAGTGTAGTTGTCCAATACTAGGCATCGTCTGTTTCCGGGGAAACGGCCACCAGAAGTGTACGTGTCCAATACTAGGCATCGTCTGTTTCCGGGGAAACGGCCACCAGAAGTGTAGTTGTCCAATACTAGGCATCGTCTGTTTCCGGGGAAACGGCCACCAGAAGTGTACGTGTCCAATACTAGGCATCGTCTGTTTCTGAAGTGTAGTTGTCCAATACTAGGCATCGTCTGTTTCCGGGGAAACGGCCACCAGAAGTGTACGTGTCCAATACTAGGCATCGTCTGTTTCCGGGGAAACGGCCGCCAGAAGTGTAGTTGTCCAATACTAGGCATCGTCTGTTTCCGGGGAAACGGCCAACAGAAGTGTCCAATAGAATAACGCTGACTCACTATAAACACCAACGTTTCCTTCCTGTAATCAAATCAAATGTATTTATAAAGCCCTTCTTACATCAGCTGATATCTCAAAGTGCTGTACAGAAACCCAGCCTAAAACCCCAAACAGCAAGCAATGCAGGTGTAGAAGCACGGTGGCTAGGAAAAACTCCCTAGAAAGGCCGGAGCCTAGGAAGAAACCTAGAGAGGAACCAGGCTATGAGGGGTGGAGATTATAAACCTAGAGAGGAACCAGGCTATGAGGGGTGGCCAGTCCTCTTCTGGCTGTGCCGGGTGGAGATTATAGGGTGGTCATGTGGGACATTGACTCCATAACACCCTATATAGTGGACCCCCCCCCAATAGGGTTCTGGTTAAAACCAGTGCACTATATAGGGTATAGGGTGGTCATGTGGGACATTGACTCCATAACACCCTATATAGTGGACCCCCCCCCCAATAGGGTTCTGGTTAAAACCAGTGCACTATATAGGGTATAGGGTGGTCATGTGGGACATTGACTCCATAACACCCTATATAGTGGACCCCCCCCCCAATAGGGTTCTGGTTAAAACCAGTGCACTATATAGGGTATAGGGTGGTCATGTGGGACATTGACTCCATAACACCCTATATAGTGGACCCCCCCCATAGGGTTCTGGTTAAAACCAGTGCACTATATAGGGTATAGGGTGGTCATGTGGGACATTGACTCCAGTTTTAATGAGGCTTGTGTTGGTCATTTTAAATAATTCTCTCTCTGCACTGCCAGAGCACCAACCACTGTAGTATTACGGTCTGTTGTCAATACAACTCAGAGGCCGACATACAACACACACATATATATATACACACACACACACACACACACACACATATATACCGACCCGCCAGCTGAAGCAGAGCAGGAGAGGTGGGGCATGTTATCTGCTGTTAATACAACTCAGATAGAGGCCGACATACCACACACACACACACATGTATACATACATACATACATACATACATACATACATACATACATACATACATACATACATATACACATACATACATACATACATACATACATACATATACACATACATACATACACATACATACATACATACATACATACATACATACATACATACACATACATACATACACATACATACATACATACATACATACATACATACATACATACATACACATACATACATACATACATATACACATACATACATATACACATACATACATATACACATACATACATACACATACATACATACACACACACACATACATACACATACATACATACATACATACATACATACATACATACATACATACATACATACATACATACATATACACACACACAGTGGGGCAAAAAAGTATTTAGTCAGCCACCAGTTGAGAGAGGCCTATAATTTTCATCATAGGTACACTTCAACGATGACAGACAAAATGAGAAAAATCCAGAAAATCACATTTGTAGGATTTTTTTATGAATTTATTAGCAAATTATGGTGGAAAATAAGTATTTGGTCACCTACAAACAAGCAAATTGGTGGCTGACTAAATACTTTTTTGTCCCACTGTATATACACACACACCGACCAGCCAGCTGAGGCAGAGCAGAGGAGGTGGGACATGTTATCTGCTGTTAATACAACTCAGATAGAGGCCAACATACAACACACACACACATACACACATACACACATACCGACCAGCCAGCTGAGGCAGAGCAGAGGAGGTGGGACATGTTATCTGCTGTTAATACAACTCAGATAGAGGCCAACATACAACACACACACACATACACACACACCGACCAGCCAGCTGAGGCAGAGCAGGGGAGGTGGGACATGTTATCTGCTGTTAATACAACTCAGATAGAGGCCAACATACAACACACACACACATACACACACACCGACCAGCCAGCTGAGGCAGAGCAGAGGAGGTGGGACATGTTATCTGCTGTTAATACAACTCAGATAGAGGCCAACATACAACACACACACACATACACACACACCGACCAGCCAGCTGAGGCAGAGCAGAGGAGGTGGGACATGTTATCTGCTGTTAATACAACTCAGATAGAGGCCAACATACAACACACACACACATACACACACACCGACCAGCCAGCTGAGGCAGAGCAGAGGAGGTGGGACATGTTATCTGCTGTTAATACAACTCAGATAGAGGCCAACATACAACACACACACACATACACACACACCGACCAGCCAGCTGAGGCAGAGCAGAGGAGGTGGGACATGTTATCTGTTGTGGTGACAACGCTGTGTGTGAGCAGCTGCAGGAGATTAACAGTAATTACCAGTCCGCTGGCTGAGCTATGTGTAATTGAAAACAGACCTTCTCATCATTCACGGTTTTCCTTTTTAAACCTTGACAGGAATTCTGACAGGCACAGTTTGGAAAATATATTCATGAACTAAGTTTCCTGTCGACTGTTGTTAGACGGGAGACCTTGTCTGTACCTGCCCTTTGTAGCTGTGTTGTTAGACGGGAGACTTTGTCTGTACCTGCCCATTGTAGCTGTGTTGTTAGACGGGAGACTTTGTCTGTACCTGCCCATTGTAGCTGTGTTGTTAGACGGGAGACTTTGTCTGTACCTGCCCATTGTAGCTGTGTTGTTAGACGGGAGACTTTGTCTGTACCTGCCCATTGTAGCTGTGTTGTTAGATGGGAGACTTTGTCTGTACCTGCCCATTGTAGCTGTGTTGTTAGACGGGAGACTTTGTCTGTACCTGCCCATTGTAGCTGTGTTGTTAGACGGGAGACCTTGTCTGTACCTGCCCTTTGTAGCTGTGTTGTTTTCTTATCACGCCACGTTGGATATCTAGTCTTGTTCAAATAACACTTGTGTTTTAAGAGAATGGATTTGTCTCCCCACGAAAGGAGGATCCAATACATGTGTAATGCCCAGCAAGTCATCACGGGGGATTTCAAATCTGTTCTGATCGTCAACGACGACTCTTCATTTCATTAGTGTTCTCATGTTCATTAACCGATTCAATTAAAACACTGTCTGTTTTCTAAGAATTTGTAAGGTTTCTTATTCAAATGAAACAGACCAGAGTCCAGTCTACTTAGTCAGCAACGTTTATTCTCTAGAGCTCTGCTTCATTCGGGGCGGCAACGTAGCCTAGTGGTTAGAGCGTTGGACTAGTAACCGGAAGGTTGTGAGTTCAAACCCCTGAGCTGACAAGGTACAAATCGGTCATTCTGCCCCTGAACAGGCAGTTAACCCACTGTTCCCAGGCCGTCATTGAAAATAAGAATGTGTTCTTAACTGACTTGCCTGGTTAAATAAAGGTAAAATAAAAAATATATAAAAAAATTCCGGTACATTGGTCTATCTATATACCTCACATTTCATCATAAATGTCCCTCCTCCTCTCAGATACAATGGCAACATTGTAGTTCACAAGCCTTCTCACATTGTCTGCCACCTGTTAAACAATCTACTACAAGCCCCAGGTCTCTCCAACTCCCCGGGTAGAGACAGGATGTCCTGTTAGGAACACAGTAGTCCAGCCAGTCTGTTAAACAATCTACTACAAGCCCCAGGTCTCTCCAACTCCCTGGGTAGAGACAGGATGTCCTGTTAGGAACACAGTAGTCCAGCCAGTCTGTTAAACAATCTACTACAAGCCCCAGGTCTCTCCAACTCCCCGGGTAGAGACAGGATGTCCTGTTAGGAACACAGTAGTCCAGCCAGTCTGTTAAACAATCTACTACAAGCCCCAGGTCTCTCCAACTCCCTGGGTAGAGACAGGATGTCCTGTTAGGAACACAGTAGTCCAGCCAGTCTGTTAAACAATCTACTACAAGCCCCAAGGTCTCTCCCCCTCCCCGGGTAGAGACAGGATGTCCTGTTAGGAACACAGTAGTCCAGCATTTCACACTTGCACCCTGCTTACATACTAAAAAGGATCAAGAACGTCCTTGTTCTAATTATTGACCGAAACTACACACATTAGATTTAGTGTTATGATTCTAATAAGTTTCATACAGTGACTGGGTAATATTCTGTTGGTTATAGTTCTACGTTAAATGTAGTTTCATACAGTGACAGGGTAATATTCTGTTGGTTATAGTTCTACGTTAAATGTAGTTTCATACAGTGACAGGGTAATATTCTGTTGGTTATAGTTCTACGTTAAATGTAGTTTCATACAGTGACAGGGTAATATTCTGTTGGTTATAGTTCTACGTTAAATGTAGTTTCATACAGTGACAGGGTAATATTCTGTTGGTTATAGTTCTACGTTAAATGTAGTTTCATACAGTGACAGGGTAATATTCTGTTGGTTATAGTTCTAGGTTAAATGTAGTTTCATACAGTGACAGGGTAATATTCTGTTGGTTATAGTTCTACGTTAAATGTAGTTTCATACAGTGACAGGGTAATATTCTGTTGGTTATAGTTCTACAGTACATGTAGTTTCATACAGTGACTGGGTAATATTCTGTTGGTTATAGTTCTACGTTAAATGTAGTTTCATACAGTGACAGGGTAATATTCTGTTGGTTATAGTTCTACGTTAAATGTAGTTTCATACAGTGACTGGGTAATATTCTGTTGGTTATAGTTCTACGTTAAATGTAGTTTCATACAGTGACAGGGTAATATTCTGTTGGTTATAGTTCTACGTTAAATGTAGTTTCATACAGTGACAGGGTAGTATTCTGTTGGTTATAGTTCTACGTTAAATGCTTCTGTAAAACATCTGAGTCTACCAGACATTATTATACAGTAACAATACAGTCTGATTCCTTATTGAATTCAGCCATTATTCAGCCATTCAGCCATTATAACAATAGTCTGAATCCTTATTGAATTTAGCCATTATACAGTAACAATACAGTCTGAATTCAGCCATTATACAGTAACAATACAGTCTGAATTCAGCCATTATACAGTAACAATACAGTCTGAATTCAGCCATTATACAGTAACAATACAGTCTGATTACTTATTGAATTCAGCCATTATACAGTAACAATAGTCTGAATCCTTATTGAATTCAGCCATTATACAGTAACAATACAGTCTGAATTCAGCCATTATACAGTAACAATACAGTCTGATTACTTATTGAATTCAGCCATTATACAGTAACAATAGTCTGAATCCTTATTGAATTCAGCCATTATACAGTAACAATACAGTCTGATTCCTTATTGAATTCAGCCATTATACAGTAACAATACAGTCTGAATTCAGCCATTATACAGTAATAATACAGTCTGAATCCTTATTGAATTCAGCCATTATACAGTAACAATACAGTCTGAATCCAGCCATTATACAGTAATAATACAGTCTGAATCCTTATTGAATTCAGCCATTATACAGTAACAATTCAGTCTGAATTCAGCCATTATACAGTAACAATACAGTCTGAATCCTTATTGAATCCAGCCATTATACAGTAACAATACAGTCTGATTCCTTATTGAATCCAGCCATTATACAGTAACAATACAGTCTGATTCCTTATTGAATCCAGCCATTATACAGTAACAATACAGTCTGATTCCTTATTGAATTCAGCCATTATACAGTAATAATACAGTCTGAATCCTTATTGAATTCAGCCATTATACAGTAACAATTCAGTCTGAATTCAGCCATTATACAGTAACAATACAGTCTGATTCCTTATTGAATCCAGCCATTATACAGTAACAATACAGTCTGATTACTTATTGAATCCAGCCATTATACAGTAACAATACAGTCTGAATCCTTATTGAATTCAGCCATTATACAGTAACAATACAGTCTGAATCCTTATTGAATTCAGCCATTATACAGTAACAATAGTCTGAATCCTTATTGAATTCAGCCATTATACAGTAACAATACAGTCTGATTCCTTATTGAATCCACACATGATACAGTAACAAAGCACATTCATTTAACCTTCCCCTGAAAGAACATTCCCCTGAAAGAACATTCCTTTAACCTTCCCCTTTAACCTTCCCCTGAAAGAACATTCCTTTAACCTTCCCCTTTAACCTTCCCCTGAAAGAACATTCCCCTTTAACCTTCCCCTGAAAGAACATTCCCCTTTAACCTTCCCCTGAAAGAACATTCCCCTTTAACCTTCCCCTGAAAGAACATTCCCCTTTAACCTTCCCCTTTAACCTTCCCCTGAAAGAACATTCCTTTAACCTTCCCCTTTAACCTTCCCCTTTAACCTTCCCCTGAAAGCACGTTATTTTAACCTTCCCCTGAAAGTTGAGATGAACGTCATATAGGCTAGCCGTATCATACATCTCAGTTGGAGTGCTCTTCTCGGGTCAGTTTAGTCTCTTGGATCATAATCAATAAGATTATAAGGGCAGGAGTGACCTGATCCAAGATGCTTGATACAGACTGTTTGTGCTGAATAAGCCCGCTCCCGTGGTCGTTGTCACGACAACACAAACAGAATCTGGGACCAGGCTGAGCAGAGTGGTTCCTTTTGGCGTAGACTACCCTTTTCAAAGACCACCTACTATATTTGTCTGTCTTCTAAGTCGAATGAGGATTGGCTGAGCAAACAGGGCATCGCTGTCCCATGCAGCAGGGGCAATAGGCTACTTAATTACACTACGGGATTTCTCCATCTTTCTCTCCACCCCCCTCACCCTTCTCGGTCCCCCTCGCTCTCTCTCCCCTTTCTCGGCCCCCCTCGCTCTCTCTCCCCCTTCTCGGTCCCCCTCGCTCTCTCTCCCCCTTCTCTCTCGCTGAAGCAGGAGCTCTATATGTCAGAGGGATATTAGTTTGGTGTTATTTAATCAGAGAGTAAAGCCTGTATAGTTTGGTGTCAATCAGAGTAAAGCCTGTATAGTTTGGTGTCAATCAGAGTAAAGCCTGTATAGTTTGGTGTAATTTAATCAGAGAGTAAAGCCTGTATAGTTTGGTGTTATTTAATCAGAGTGTAAAGCCTGTATAGTTTGGTGTTATTTAATCAGAGTGTAAAGCCTGTATAGTTTAGTGTTATTTAATCAGAGTGTAGAGCCTGTATAGTTTGGTGTTATTTAATCAGAGAGTAGAGCCTGTATAGTTTGGTGTTATTTAATCAGAGTGTAAAGCCTGTATAGTTTGGTGTTATTTAATCAGAGTGTAAAGCCTGTATAGTTTGGTGTTATTTAATCAGAGAGTAAAGCCTGTATAGTTTGGTGTTATTTAATCAGAGAGTAGAGCCTGTATAGTTTAGTGTTATTTAATCAGAGTGTAAAGCCTGTATAGTTTGGTGTTATTTAATCAGAGTGTAAAGCCTGTATAGTTTGGTGTTATTTAATCAGAGAGTAGAGCCTGTATAGTTTGGTGTCAATCAGAGTAAAGCCTGTATAGTTTGGTGTTATTTAATCAGAGAGTAGAGCCTGTATAGTTTGGTGTTATTTAATCAGAGAGTAAAGCCTGTATAGTTTGGTGTTATTTAATCAGAGTGTAAAGCCTGTATAGTTTGGTGTTATTTAATCAGTGTAAAGCCTGTATAGTTTGGTGTTATTTAATCAGAGAGTAAAGCCTGTATAGTTTGGTGTTATTTAATCAGAGAGTAAAGCCTGTATAGTTTGGTGTTATTTAATCAGAGATTAGAGCCTGTATAGTTTGGTGTTATTTAATCAGAGAGTAGAGCCTGTATAGTTTGGTGTTATTTAATCAGAGAGTAGAGCCTGTATAGTTTGGTGTTATTTAATCAGAGAGTAGAGCCTGTATAGTTTGGTGTTATTTAATCAGAGAGTAGAGCCTGTATAGTTTGGTGTTATTTAATCAGAGAGTAGAGCCTGTATAGTTTGGTGTTATTTAATCAGAGAGTAGAGCCTGTATAGTTTGGTGTTATTTAATCAGAGAGTAAAGCCTGTATAGTTTGGTGTTATTTAATCAGAGTGTAAAGCCTGTATAGTTTGGTGTTATTTAATCAGAGAGTAAAGCCTGTATAGTTTGGTGTTATTTAATCAGAGAGTAGAGCCTGTATAGTTTGGTGTTATTTAATCAGAGAGTAGAGCCTGTATAGTTTGGTGTTATTTAATCAGAGAGTAAAGCCTGTATAGTTTGGTGTTATTTAATCAGAGTGTAAAGCCTGTATAGTTTGGTGTTATTTAATCAGAGAGTAGAGCCTGTATAGTTTGGTGTTATTTAATCAGAGTGTAAAGCCTGTATAGTTTGGTGTTATTTAATCAGAGTGTAAAGCCTGTATAGTTTGGTGTTATTTAATCAGAGTGTAAAGCCTGTATAGTTTGGTGTTATTTAATCAGAGTGTAAAGCCTGTATAGTTTGGTGTTATTTAATCAGAGTGTAAAGCCTGTATAGTTTGGTGTTATTTAATCAGAGAGTAAAGCCTGTATAGTTTGGTGTTATTTAATCAGAGAGTAAAGCCTGTATAGTTTGGTGTTATTTAATCAGAGAGTAGAGCCTGTATAGTTTGGTGTTATTTAATCAGAGAGTAAAGCCTGTATAGTTTGGTGTTATTTAATCAGAGTGTAAAGCCTGTATAGTTTGGTGTTATTTAATCAGAGTGTAAAGCCTGTATAGTTTGGTGTTATTTAATCAGAGAGTAAAGCCTGTATAGTTTGGTGTTATTTAATCAGAGAGTAGAGCCTGTATAGTTTAGTGTTATTTAATCAGAGTGTAAAGCCTGTATAGTTTGGTGTTATTTAATCAGAGAGTAAAGCCTGTATAGTTTGGTGTTATTTAATCAGAGTGTAAAGCCTGTATAGTTTGGTGTTATTTAATCAGAGTGTAAAGCCTGTATAGTTGTAACCTGAAGCAACCTACGACATCTGTGTTGAAACACAAGCTCTTTCCCCAGTTCACCCTCAGACCATCCTGTCTGTGGTAATAGAGAATCAGATGGCTCTTTCCTCAGACCATCCTGTCTGTGGTAATAGAGAATCAGATGGCTCTTTCCTCAGACCATCCTGTCCGTGGTAATAGAGAATCAGCTGGCTCTTTCCCCAGTTCACCCTCAGACCATCCTGTCTGTGGTAATAGAGAATCAGCTGGCTCTTTCCCCCAGTTCACCCTCAGACCATCCTGTCCGTGGTAATAGAGAATCAGATGGCTCTTTCCCCAGTTCACCCTCAGACCATCCTGTCTGTGGTAATAGAGAATCAGATGGCTCTTTCCCCCAGTTCACCCTCAGACCATCCTGTCTGTGGTAATAGAGAATCAGCTGGCTCTTTCCCCCAGTTCACCCTCAGACCATCCTGTCCGTGGTAATAGAGAATCAGCTGGCTCTTTCCTCAGACCATCCTGTCCGTGGTAATAGAGAATCAGCTGGCTCTTTCCCCCAGTTCACCCTCAGACCATCCTGTCCGTGGTAATAGAGAATCAGCTGGCTCTTTCCTCAGACCATCCTGTCTGTGGTAATAGAGAATCAGCTGGCTCTTTCCCCAGTTCACCCTCAGACCATCCTGTCCGTGGTAATAGAGAATCAGCTGGCTCTTTCCTCAGACCATCCTGTCCGTGGTAATAGAGAATCAGCTGGCTCTTTCCCCAGTTCACCCTCAGACCATCCTGTCTGTGGTAATAGAGAATCAGCTGGCTCTTTCCCCCAGTTCACCCTCAGACCATCCTGTCCGTGGTAATAGAGAATCAGCTGGCTCTTTCCTCAGACCATCCTGTCCGTGGTAATAGAGAATCAGCTGGCTCTTTCCTCAGACCATCCTGTCTGTGGTAATAGAGAATCAGCTGGCTCTTTCCCCCAGTTCACCCTCAGACCATCCTGTCCGTGATAATAGAGAATCAGATGGCTCTTTCCCCCAGTTCACCCTCAGATCATCCTGTCCGTGGTAATAGAGAATCAGCTGGCTCTTTCCCCCAGTTCACCCTCAGACCATCCTGTCTGTGGTAATAGAGAATCAGCTGGCTCTTTCCCCAGTTCACCCTCAGACCATCCTGTCCGTGGTAATAGAGAATCAGATGGCTCTTTCCTCAGACCATCCTGTCCGTGGAATAGAGAATCAGCTGGCTCTTTCCCCCAGTTCACCCTCAGACCATCCTGTCTGTGGTAATAGAGAATCAGCTGGCTCTTTCCCCCAGTTCACCCTCAGACCATCCTGTCTGTGGTAATAGAGAATCAGCTGGCTCTTTCCTCAGACCATCCTGTCCGTGGTAATAGAGAATCAGCTGGCTCTTTCCTCAGACCATCCTGTCCGTGGTAATAGAGAATCAGCTGGCTCTTTCCTCAGACCATCCTCTCCGTGGTAATAGAGAATCAGCTGGCTCTTTCCTCAGACCATCCTCTCCGTGGTAATAGAGAATCAGCTGGCTCTTTCCTCAGACCATCCTGTCCGTGGTAATAGAGAATCAGCTGGCTCTTTCCTCAGACCATCCTCTCCGTGGTAATAGAGAATCAGCTGGCTCTTTCCTCAGACCATCCTCTCCGTGGTAATAGAGAATCAGCTGGCTCTTTCCTCAGACCATCCTGTCCGTGGTAATAGAGAATCAGCTGGCTCTTTCCTCAGACCATCCTGTCTGTGGTAATAGAGAATCAGCTGGCTCTTTCCCCAGTTCACCCTCAGACCATCCTGTCTGTGGTAATAGAGAATCAGCTGGCTCTTTCCCCCAGTTCACCCTCAGACCATCCTGTCCGTGGTAATAGAGAATCAGCTGGCTCTTTCCTCAGACCATCCTGTCTGTGGTAATAGAGAATCAGCTGGCTCTTTCCCCAGTTCACCCTCAGACCATCCTGTCTGTGGTAATAGAGAATCAGCTGGCTCTTTCCCCCAGTTCACCCTCAGACCATCCTGTCTGTGGTAATAGAGAATCAGCTGGCTCTTTCCTCAGACCATCCTGTCCGTGGTAATAGAGAATCAGCTGGCTCTTTCCTCAGACCATCCTGTCCGTGGTAATAGAGAATCAGCTGGCTCTTTCCTCAGACCATCCTGTCCGTGGTAATAGAGAATCAGCTGGCTCTTTCCTCAGACCATCCTGTCCGTGGTAATAGAGAATCAGCTGGCTCTTTCCTCAGACCATCCTCTCCGTGGTAATAGAGAATCAGCTGGCTCTTTCCTCAGACCATCCTCTCCGTGGTAATAGAGAATCAGCTGGCTCTTTCCTCAGACCATCCTCTCCGTGGTAATAGAGAATCAGCTGGCTCTTTCCTCAGACCATCCTCTCCGTGGTAATAGAGAATCAGCTGGCTCTTTCCTCAGACCATCCTCTCCGTGGTAAGAGAGAATCAGCTGGCTCTTTCCTCAGACCATCCTCTCCGTGGTAATAGAGAATCAGCTGGCTCTTTCCTCAGACCATCCTCTCCGTGGTAATAGAGAATCAGCTGGCTCTTTCCTCAGACCATCCTCTCCGTGGTAATAGAGAATCAGCTGGCTCTTTCCTCAGACCATCCTCTCCGTGGTAATAGAGAATCAGCTGGCTCTTTCCTCAGACCATCCTCTCCGTGGTAATAGAGAATCAGCTGGCTCTTTCCTCAGACCATCCTCTCCGTGGTAATAGAGAATCAGCCGGCTGAATCAAATTAAACCAAGGAGGTAGCCTACGTCCTGAATGGCTCCCTGGTCCCTTTTATAAGTGCACTACGTTTTGACCAGGGGCCTAAAGGGCTTAACCAGAGAATGGGTGAAAAAGCGCTTGTTGGCACCTGGTCAAAAGTAGTGCACTTATAACAGTGGTTAGGGTTCCATTTGGGATGGAAACTCCAGGATACTTTCTACTCTCTCTTCCTGGGTATTACCATGGCAACTGGATGGCTCATTGGATGGCTGTTCGAGATGTCAAGTTGCTCAACCTGGTGGGAAAAGACTCATCTGTCAAGTCCTCAAAACAGGACTGGAAAATTAAAATATCATTTAATATTTGGAAGGTTCGGGTGCTGATTGTGAATATACAATCGGTAGGATGTTTTTAAAAATATATTTTAAACTAATTGAATGTAGCATCACTTAAATGAGATTAATTAACAACCAGCTGTTGTTGCTTTGTTAGTTGATTGACATATCCTACTGTTTTAACCTGCTGCTTTCTGATTCATCTCTCTCTCTCTGTCTCTGTCTCTCTCTGTCTCCCTCTGTCTCTCTGTCTCTGTCTCTCTGTCTCTCTCTCTCTCTCTCTCTCTCTCTCTCTCTCTCTCTCTCTCTCTCTCTCTCTCTCTCTGTCTCTGTCTCTGTCTCTGTCTCTCTGTCTCTGTCTCTGTCTCTGTCTCTCTCTGTCTCTCTCTCTCTCTGTCTCTCTCTCTCTCTCTGTCTGTCTCTCTCTGTCTCTCTCTCTGTCTGTCTCTCTCTCTCTCAATGCACAATTGACTGTTATCATGGGATAACGCCTCTAACACTGAGATGCCTTAGACCACTGAACCAGGGTCTGTAGTGACGCCTCTACCACTGAGATGCAGTGCCTTAGACCACTGAACCAGGATCTGTAGTGACGCCTCTACCACTGAGATGCCTTAGACCACTGAACCAGGATCTGTAGTGACACCTCTACCACTGAGATGCCTTAGACCACTGAACCAGGATCTGTAGTGACGCCTCTACCACTGAGATGCCTTAGACCACTGAACCAGGATCTGTAGTGACGCCTCTACCACTGAGATGCCTTAGACCACTGAACCAGGGTCTGTAGTGACGCCTCTACCACTGAGATGCCTTAGACCACTGAACCAGGGTCTGTAGTGACGCCTCTACCACTGAGATGCCTTAGACCACTGAACCAGGATCTGTAGTGACGCCTCTACCACTGAGATGCAGTGCCTTAGACCACTGAACCAGGGTCTGTAGTGACGCCTCTACCACTGAGATGCCTTAGACCACTGAACCAGGGTCTGTAGTGACGCCTCTACCACTGAGATGCCTTAGACCTCTGAACCAGGGTCTGTAGTGACGCCTCTACCACTGAGATGCCTTAGACCACAAACCAGGGTCTGTAGTGACGCCTCTAACACTGAGATGTCTTAGACCACTGAACCAGGATCTGTAGTGACGCCTCTACCACTGAGATGCCTTAGACCACTGAACCAGGGTCTGTAGTGACACCTCTACCACTGAGATGCAGTGCCTTAGACCACTGAACCAGGATCTGTAGTGACGCCTCTACCACTGAGATGCCTTAGACCACTGAACCAGGGTCTGTAGTGACGCCTCTACCACTGAGATGCCTTAGACCACTGAACCAGGGTCTGTAGTGACGCCTCTACCACTGAGATGCCTTAGACCACTGAACCAGGGTCTGTAGTGACTCCTCTACCACTGAGATGCCTTAGACCACTGAACCAGGATCTGTAGTGACGCCTCTACCACTGAGATGCAGTGCCTTAGACCACTGAACCAGGGTCTGTAGTGACGCCTCTACCACTGAGATGCCTTAGACCACTGAACCAGGATCTGTAGTGACGCCTCTACCACTGAGATGCCTTAGACCACTGAACCAGGATCTGTAGTGACGCCTCTACCACTGAGATGCCTTAGACCACTGAACCAGGATCTGTAGTGACGCCTCTACCACTGAGATGCCTTAGACCACTGAACCAGGATCTGTAGTGACGCCTCTACCACTGAGATGCCTTAGACCACTGAACCAGGATCTGTAGTGACGCCTCTACCACTGAGATGCCTTAGACCACTGAACCAGGGTCTGTAGTGACTCCTCTACCACTGAGATGCCTTAGACCACTGAACCAGGATCTGTAGTGACGCCTCTACCACTGAGATGCAGTGCCTTAGACCACTGAACCAGGGTCTGTAGTGACGCCTCTACCACTGAGATGCCTTAGACCACTGAACCAGGGTCTGTAGTGACGCCTCTACCACTGAGATGCCTTAGACCACTGAACCAGGGTCTGTAGTGACGCCTCTACCACTGAGATGCAGTGTCTTAGACCACTGAACCAGGATCTGTAGTGACGCCTCTACCACTGAGATGCAGTGCCTTAGACCACTGAACCAGGGTCTGTAGTGACGCCTCTACCACTGAGATGCAGTGCCTTAGACCACTGAACCAGGGTCTGTAGTGACGCCTCTACCACTGAGATGCCTTAGACCGCTGAACCAGGGTCTGTAGTGACGCCTCTACCACTGAGATGCCTTAGACAACTGAACCAGGGTCTGTAGTGACGCCTCTACCACTGAGATGCCTTAGACCACTGAACCAGGATCTGTAGTGACGCCTCTACCACTGAGATGCCTTAGACCACTGAACCAGGGTCTGTAGTGACGCCTCTACCACTGAGATGCAGTGCCTTAGACCACTGAACCAGGGTCTGTAGTGACGCCTCTACCACTGAGATGCCTTAGACCACTGAACCAGGGTCTGTAGTGATGCCTCTACCACTGAGATGCCTTAGACCACTGAACCAGGATCTGTAGTGACGCCTCTACCACTGAGATGCCTTAGACCACTGAACCAGGGTCTGTAGTGACGCCTCTACCACTGAGATGCCTTAGACCACTGAACCAGGGTCTGTAGTGACGCCTCTACCACTGAGATGCCTTAGACCACTGAACCAGGATCTGTAGTGACACCTCTACCACTGAGATGCCTTAGACCACTGAACCAGGATCTGTAGTGACGCCTCTACCACTGAGATGCCTTAGACCACTGAACCAGGATCTGTAGTGATGCCTCTACCACTGAGATGCCTTAGACCACTGAACCAGGGTCTGTAGTGACGCCTCTACCACTGAGATGCCTTAGACCACTGAACCAGGGTCTGTAGTGACGCCTCTACCACTGAGATGCCTTAGACCACTGAACCAGGATCTGTAGTGACGCCTCTACCACTGAGATGCCTTAGACCACTGAACCAGGGTCTGTAGTGACGCCTCTACCACTGAGATGCCTTAGACCACTGAACCAGGATCTGTAGTGACTCCTCTACCACTGAGATGCCTTAGACCACTGAACCAGGATCTGTAGTGACGCCTCTACCACTGAGATGCCTTAGACCACTGAACCAGGGTCTGTAGTGACGCCTCTACCACTGAGATGCCTTAGACCGCTGAACCAGGGTCTGTAGTGACGCCTCTACCACTGAGATGCCTTAGACCGCTGAACCAGGGTCTGTAGTGACGCCTCTACCACTGAGATGCAGTGCCTTAGACCGCTGAACCAGGGTCTGTAGTGACACCTCTACCACTGAGATGCCTTAGACCGCTGAACCAGGGTCTGTAGTGACGCCTCTACCACTGAGATGCCTTAGACCGCTGAACCAGGGTCTGTAGTGACGCCTCTACCACTGAGATGCCTTAGACCACTGAACCAGGGTCTGTAGTGACGCCTCTACCACTGAGATGCCTTAGACCGCTGAACCAGGGTCTGTAGTGACTCCTCTACCACTGAGATGCCTTAGACCACTGAACCAGGGTCTGTAGTGACGCCTCTACCACTGAGATGCCTTAGACCACTGAACCAGGGTCTGTAGTGACGCCTCTACCACTGAGATGCAGTGCCTTAGACCACTGAACCAGGGTCTGTAGTGACGCCTCTACCACTGAGATGCCTTAGACCACTGAACCAGGGTCTGTAGTGACGCCTCTACCACTGAGATGCAGTGCCTTAGACCACTGAACCAGGGTCTGTAGTGACTCCTCTACCACTGAGATGCCTTAGACCGCTGAACCAGGGTCTGTAGTGACGCCTCTACCACTGAGATGCAGTGCCTTAGACCACTGATCCAGGGTCTGTAGTGACGCCTCTACCACTGAGATGCCTTAGACCACTGCGCCACTCGGGAGCTCCAAAAACGTTAACATGCGCTAATTGAATGCGAGCCAATCAATTAACTGGCCTGTCACCTGACCCGTATCACACCTGTCACCTGACCCGTATCACACAGCCGGTAGCAGGAGGAAATCAGTATCCACACGACTGGTTTATAGGGTCCCAAATGGCTCCCTTTTCCATATGTATTCTCCATTGGGCTCTGGTAGTGCACTATATAGAGAATAGGGTGTCATTTGGGACTGATGTAAACACCTAATCCTCTCTCCACAGCAAGGCCTCCACTAACCACCAACCCCGATGATTGTTTTCAATACAACCAGGAAGTGGTATCCTGCTGTATCCCCGCAGTACATTTCCCTGTCAAAACAAGCCCTTTTTTAAAAACTGAATCTTCACCAAACCTCTACTGAGTAAAAAAACATGAACTAGAATGCCTGGATCTACGAGTGTTCCACCGATCTACCTGTTGAAAGAGTGTTCCACTGATCTACCTGTTGAGAGAGTGTTCCACCGATCTACCTGTTGAGAGAGTGTTCCACTGATCTACCTGTTGAGAGAGTGTTCCACCGATCTACCTGTTGAGAGAGTGTTCCACTGATCTACCTGTTGAGAGAGTGTTCCACCGATCTACCTGTTGAAAGAGTGTTCCACCGATCTACCTGTTGGGAGAGTGTTCCACTGATCTACCTGTTGGGAGAGTGTTCCACCGATCTACCTGTTGGGAGAGTGTTCCACCGATCTACCTGTTGGGAGAGTGTTCCACCGATCTACCCGTTGAGAGAGTGTTCTACCCGTTGAGAGAGTGTTCTACCTGTTGGGAGAGTGTTCCACCGATCTACCTGTTGAAAGAGTGTTTCACCGATCTACCTGTTGAGAGAGTGTTCCACTGATCTACCTGTTGGGAGAGTGTTCCACTGATCTACCTGTTGGGAGAGTGTTCCACCGATCTACCTGTTGAGAGAGTGTTCCACTGATCTACCTGTTGGGAGAGTGTTCCACCGATCTACCTGTTGGGAGAGTGTTCCACCGATCTACCTGTTGGGAGAGTGTTCCACTGATCTACCTGTTGAGAGAGTGTTCCACCGATCTACCTGTTGAGAGAGTGTTCTCTACCTGTTGAGAGAGTGTTCCACCGATCTACCTGTTGAGAGAGTGTTCCACCGATCTACCTGTTGAGAGAGTGTTCCACTGATCTACCTGTTGGGAGAGTGTTCCACTGATCTACCTGTTGAGAGAGTGTTCCACCGATCTACCTGTTGAGAGAGTGTTCCACTGATCTACCTGTTGGGAGAGTGTTCCACTGATCTACCTGTTGGGAGAGTGTTCCACTGATCTACCTGTTGGGAGAGTGTTCCACCGATCTACCTGTTGAGAGAGTGTTCCACTGATCTACCTGTTGAGAGAGTGTTCCACTGATCTACCTGTTGGGAGAGTGTTCCACTGATCTACCTGTTGAGAGAGTGTTCCACTGATCTACCTGTTGGGAGAGTGTTCCACCGATCTACCTGTTGAGAGAGAAACCTGTTGAGAGAGTGTTCCACCGATCTACCTGTTGAAAGAGTGTTCCACCGATCTACCTGTTGAGAGAGTGTTCCACTGATCTACCTGTTGGGAGAGTGTTCCACCGATCTACCTGTTGAGAGAGTGTTCCACCGATCTACCTGTTGAGAGAGTGTTCCACTGATCTACCTGTTGGGAGAGTGTTCCACCAATCTACCTGTTGAGAGAGTGTTCCACTGATCTACCTGTTGAGAGAGTGTTCCACCGATCTACCTGTTGAGAGAGTGTTTCACTGATCTACCTGTTGAGAGTGTTTCACTGATCTACCTGTTGAGAGAGTGTTCCACTGATCTACCTGTTGGGAGAGTGTTCCACCGATCTACCTGTTGGGAGAGTGTTCCACTGATCTACCTGTTGGGAGAGTGTTCCACTGATCTACCTGTTGAGAGAGTGTTCCGGTCCAGTCCACCTCAGTCTCCTGTCAGAGAGAACCGGTCCAGTCCATCTCAGTCTCCAGTCAGACAGAACCCGTCCAGTCCACCTCAGTCTCCAGTCAGACAGAACCGGTCCAGTCCACCGCAGTCTCCAGTCAGACAGAACCGGTCCAGTCCAAGGCCAGCTCAGTCTCCAGTCAGACAGAACCGGTCCAGTCCACCTCAGTCTCCAGTCAGACAGAACCGGTCCAGTCCACCTCAGTCTCCAGTCAGACAGAACCGGTCCAGTCCAAGGCCAGCTCAGTCTCCAGTCAGACAGAACCGGTCCAGTCCACCTCAGTCTCCAGTCAGACAGAACCGGTCCAGTCCAAGGCCAGCTCAGTCTCCAGTCAGACAGAACCGGTCCAGTCCAAGGCCAGCTCAGTCTCCAGTCAGACAGAACCGGTCCAGTCCAAGGCCAGCTCAGTCTCCAGTCAGACAGAACCGGTCCAGTCCACCTCAGTCTCCAGTCAGACAGAACCGGTCCAGTCCACCTCAGTCTCCAGTCAGACAGAACCGGTCCAGTCCAAGGCCAGCTCAGTCTCCAGTCAGACAGAACCGGTCCAGTCCAAGGCCAGCTCAGTTGGACATTTTCTCATAATGTCAGCCTTTTCACAGCTCTTAGCTCAAACTTGCAGGAATAAATTCTCACACAATTTTCTTGAGCTCAAATCAGTCATATCCCATATGTCCTCCACTTCAGGACCTCTGGTAGTGCATATAGAAATGGTGTGTGTGTCTGCATATAGTAATGGATGTGTGTGTGTGTGTGTGTGTGCGTGCGTGCGTGCGTGCGTGCGTGCGTGCGTGTGTGTGTGTGTGTGTGCGCGCGTATAGTAATGGACGTGTGAGTGAGAGAGCATTTACAGGCTCTAACCCTATGTATTTGGGCTGTCTGGCAGTCCAGGTACCTACATTACCTAAATCCATAATCACAGAGGAACATTCTGAAATCCATCATCGTCCAATTTTGCCAGGATTGGTTCCACGGAATTGGTCTGGAGATGATTTGTAAATGTCAAGACCCCATAGAGATATTTTCTCCTGCAGTGTTTCTGTCCTTATTTTTGTACATTTTATTTAATTGTTATATTTAAACAGGGAGTCATTTTGAGATTAAAACATCTCTTTTACGAGAGAGTCTTGGTTCACATTACTATAAATACAGAATAATCAAACACACGTGTATAAAACAATATAATTCAACACAATAAACAAAAATTAACATGTCCCATATGTCCTCCATTTAACCTTTTATTATGGCAATAGAAATGGTTAAATGTGTCTGATTATGGAATGGAAACCAGAGGGTTAAATAGTGAACAATGATTATGTGCAGAGGGTTAAATAGTTAAATGGAACGATTATGGAATGAGTGAGAGAGCATTTATGGAACAAACCCTATGATTTGGAATGCCAGTTAAATGGAACAATGATTAGGAAACCAGAGGGTTAAATAGAGAACAATGATTAAATAAAACCATGATTACAGAGGAACCATTAAATGAAACAATCATTATGGAATGGAAACCAATTTTGCCAATGATTGGTTGGAAACCAGAGGAAATGAGAACAACAATGATTTGTAAGTGGAAACAAGACCCCATAGAGATATTTTCTCCTGCAGTGATTATGTTGGAAACCAGAGGGTTAAATCAATGATTATATGGAAACCAGAGAGGGTTTGTACATTTTATTTAATTTTTACATTTAAACCAGGGGTTAGTCATTTTGATGAAACCAGAGGGTTAAAACAATGATTTTGGACGAGAGGTCTTGGAACAATGATTATATAAATACAGAATTAAATAGAGAACAATGATTATGGAATGGAAACCAGAGGGGGTTAAATAGAGAACAATGATTATGGAATGGAAACCAGAGGGTTAAATAGAGAACAATGATTATGGAATGGAAACCAGAGGGTTAAATAGAGAACAATGATTATGGAATGGAAACCAGAGGGTTAAATAGAGAACAATGATTATGGAATGGAAACCAGAGGGTTAAATAGAGAACAATGATTATGGAATGGAAACCAGAGGGTTAAATAGAGAACAATGATTATGGAATGGAAACCAGAGGGTTAAATAGAGAACAATGATTATGGAATGGAAACCAGAGGGTTAAATAGAGAACAATGATTATGGAATGGAAACCAGAGGAGGGTTAAATAGAGAACAATGATTATGGAATGGAAACCAGAGGGTTAAATAGAGAACAATGATTATGGAATGGAAACCAGAGGAGGTTAAATAGAGAACAATGATTATGGAATGGAAACCAGAGGGTTAAATAGAGAACAATGATTATGGAATGGAAACCAGAGGGTTAAATAGAGAACAATGATTATGGAATGGAAACCAGAGGGTTAAATAGAGAACAATGATTATGGAATGGAAACCAGAGGAGGGTTAAATAGAGAACAATGATTATGGAATGGAAACCAGAGGGTTAAATAGAGAACAATGATTATGGAATGGAAACCAGAGGGTTAAATAGAGAACAATGATTATGGAATGGAAACCAGAGGAGGGTTAAATAGAGAACAATGATTATGGAATGGAAACCAGAGGGTTAAATAGAGAACAATGATTATGGAATGGAAACCAGAGGGTTAAATAGAGAACAATGATTATGGAATGGAAACCAGAGGGTTAAATAGAGAACAATGATTATGGAATGGAAACCAGAGGGTTAAATAGAGAACAATGATTATGGAATGGAAACCAGAGGGTTAAATAGAGAACAATGATTATGGAATGGAAACCAGAGGGTTAAATAGAGAACAATGATTATGGAATGGAAACCAGAGGGTTAAATAGAGAACAATGATTATGGAATGGAAACCAGAGGAGGGTTAAATAGAGAACAATGATTATGGAATGGAAACCAGAGGGTTAAATAGAGAACAATGATTATGGAATGGAAACCAGAGGGTTAAATAGAGAACAATGATTATGGAATGGAAACCAGAGGGTTAAATAGAGAACAATGATTATGGAATGGAAACCAGAGGGTTAAATAGAGAACAATGATTATGGAATGGAAACCAGAGGGTTAAATAGAGAACAATGATTATGGGATGGAAACCAGAGGAGGGAGAACAATGATTATGGAATGGAAACCAGAGGAGGGTTAAATAATGATTATGGAATGGAAACCAGAGGGTTAAATAGAGAACAATGATTATGGAATGGAAACCAGAGGGTTAAATAGAGAACAATGATTATGGAATGGAAACCAGAGGAGGGTTAAATAGAGAACAATGATTATGGAATGGAAACCAGAGGGTTAAATAAATAATGATTATGGAATGGAAACCAGAGGGTTAAATAGAGAACAATGATATGGAATGGAAACCAGAGGGTTAAATAGAGAACAATGATTATGGAATGGAAACCAGAGGAGGGTTAAATAGAGAACAATGATTATGGAATGGAAACCAGAGGGTTAAATAGGAACAATGATTATGGAATGGAAACCAGAGGGTTAAATAGAGAACAATGATTATGGAATGGAAACCAGAGGGTTAAATAGAGAACAATGATTATGGAATGGAAACCAGAGGGTTAAATAGAGAACAATGATTATGGAATGGAAACCAGAGGGGTTAAATAGAGAACAATGATTATGGAATGGAAACCAGAGGGTTAAATAGAGAACAATGATTATGGAATGGAAACCAGAGGAGGGTTAAATAGAGAACAATGATTATGGAATGGAAACCAGAGGAGGGTTAAATAGAGAACAATGATTATGGAATGGAAACCAGAGGGTTAAATAGAGAACAATGATTATGGAATGGAAACCAGAGGAGGGTTAAATAGAGAACAATGATTATGGAATGGAAACCAGAGGGTTAAATAGAGAACAATGATTATGGAATGGAAACCAGAGGGTTAAATAGAGAACAATGATTATGGAATGGAAACCAGAGGAGGGTTAAATAGAGAACAATGATTATGGAATGGAAACCAGAGGAGGGTTAAATAGAGAACAATGATTATGGAATGGAAACCAGAGGGTTAAATAGAGAACAATGATTATGGAATGGAAACCAGAGGAGGGTTAAATAGAGAACAATGATTATGGAATGGAAACCAGAGGGTTAAATAGAGAACAATGATTATGGAATGGAAACCAGAGGGTTAAATAGAGAACAATGATTATGGAATGGAAACCAGAGGAGGGTTAAATAGAGAACAATGATTATGGGATGGAAACCAGAGGGTTAAATAGAGAACAATGATTATGGGATGGAAACCAGAGGGTTAAATAGAGAACAATGATTATGGAATGGAAACCAGAGGAGGGTTAAATAGAGAACAATGATTATGGAATGGAAACCAGAGGAGGGTTAAATAGAGAACAATGATTATGGAATGGAAACCAGAGGAGGGTTAAATAGAGAACAATGATTATGGAATGGAAACCAGAGGGTTAAATAGAGAACAATGATTATGGAATGGAAACCAGAGGGTTAAATAGAGAACAATGATTATGGAATGGAAACCAGAGGGGTTAAATAGAACCAGAGGAATGGAAACCAGAGGGTTAAATAGAGAAGAATGATTATGGAATGGAAACCAGAGGAGGGTTAAATAGAGAACAATGATTATGGAATGGAAACCAGAGGAGGGTTAAATAGAGAACAATGATTATGGAATGGAAACCAGAGGGTTAAATAGAGGAGAATGATTATGGGATGGAAACCAGGTGACCTCAGCCTATAATGAAGTCGTGACACCTTGAAATGGACGAAACAAATGTAGAAAAATAACAATGAAAATATGATCAGGGATCGTTGTGGATGATCAGCCCCTGACTAGAAAACCGGTGAGGATCAGCCCCTTGTTTCCTCCGATGATCAGCCTTGTTTCTTATTGTTGTTGTTGAGCCAGGGGGGAGATGACCAACAGATCAGGCTCCAGATGATCAGCCCCTGGGGAAGTTGTTGAGCAGATCAGGCTCCAGATGACACCTTGAAATGGACGATAGTTGTCAAGATCATTTGAATCCCCTTTTTTCTTATTGTTGTTGTTGTTGAGCAGACACAGATGATGTACATTTAAATGCTGATTTGAAATACTTCCTGATAACAATGGCTTAAGCCCCTAAAAATCAGGCTCCAGATGGCCCCTGGGGATTGTTTCTTACTTGTTGTTGAGCCAGGCTAATGAAATTGTTTCTTATTGGTTGTTGAGATGGATGATCACAGGCTCCAGATGATCAGCCCCTGGGGATTGTTTCTTATGATCAGTTGTTGTTGTTGAGCAGATCAGGCTCCAGATGATCAGCCCCTGGGGATTGTTTCAGATTATGATCAGTTGTTGTTGTTGAGCAGATCAGGCTCCAGATGATCAGCCCCTGGGGATTGTTTCTTATTGTTGTTGTTGTTGAGCAGATCAGGCTCCAGATGATCAGCCCCTGGGGATTGTTTCTTATTGTTGTTGTTGTTGAGCAGATCAGGCTCCAGATGATCAGCCCCTGGGGATGATCAGGCTCCAGATGATCAGCCCCTGGGGATTGTTTCTTATTGTTGTTGTTGTTGAGCAGATCAGGCTCCAGATGATCAGCCCCTGGGGTTTCTTATTGTTTTGTTGAGCAGATCTCCAGATATCGTTGTTGTTGTTGAGCAGATCAGGCTCCAGATGATCAGCCCCTGGGGATTGTTTCTTATTGTTGTTGTTGAGCAGATCAGGCTCAGCCCCTGGGGAGTTTCTTATGATCAGGCTCCAGATGATCAGCCCCTGGGGATTGTTTCTTATTGTTGTTGTTGAGCAGATCAGGCTCCAGATGATCAGCCCCTGGGGATTGTTTCTTATCGTTGTTGTTGTTCAGCAGATCAGGCTCCAGATGATCAGCCCCTGGGGATTGTTTCTTATTGTGGAAATTAAGTGAGTTTATAAACGCCTTGCTTGTTTCATGTCAAACAGTCTTCAACATCACAACACATTGAGCCTGATATGTCACACTGTACAAGGCTACCTACTTCACCTACTGTTATACTTTTGAAGATGAAGGATAAGATTTTCAAAGGACGAAGAAGGCACTTAGTAGTTTAGGAATGTTGATTGGTGCTCTCTCTGTCTCCGTCTCTGTGTGTCTCTATTTCTCTTTGTCTCGGTCTCTGTGTGTGTCTCTGTCTCTGTCTTTCTCTTTGTCTCGGTCTCTGTGTGTGTCTCTGTCTCTCTTTGTCTCTCTCTTTGTCTCTCACTCTCTCTGTCTCTCTCTGTCAAACCTCTATATGAGGTTAGGTGGTGCTGGGAACAGTATATACCTCTACAGTACCTTCCTTCTCCACTCTCTCTGTCTCTCTCTGTCAAACCTCTATATAAGGTGAGGTGGTGCTGGGAACAGTATATACCTCTACAGTACCTTCCTTCTCCACTCTCTCTGTCTCTCTCTGTCAAACCTCTATATAAGGTGAGGTGGTGCTGGGAACAGTATATACCTCTACAGTACCTTCCTTCTCCACTCTCTCTGTCTCTCTCTGTCAAACCTCTATATAAGGTGAGGTGGTGCTGGGAACAGTATGTACCTCTACAGTACCTTCCTTCTCCAACCGTAGTTTACAAGATATTGATATTCTTGCCAAGAAGAGTCAAATAAATCCTTTCTGGATCCAGGTAGCTTTAGAAAGACGTATTTTT
This sequence comes from Oncorhynchus keta, assembly GCF_023373465.1. Lineage (NCBI taxonomy): Eukaryota > Metazoa > Chordata > Actinopteri > Salmoniformes > Salmonidae > Oncorhynchus > Oncorhynchus keta. Next base: position 326,446 of record NW_026291016.1, on the reverse strand, counting down.
ATACCGGAGGAGGAATCTCGATGTCCCAGGTGGTGGACTGGCGGTGCAGATGAAAATCTATACTCTCTATCCACTGCTATGACGAATACTGATCTGTACCAGTTATTTCCCCGACACCTACTGTCCTTTAACTGCCTGGCTGAGTGAGTGAGACTGCATCCTCAATCGCACCCTGTTCCCTACATCGCGCACTACTTTTAACCAGATCATATAGGGAATAGGGTGCCATTTGTGTGATGCATCCTGAGTGAATTCTATTCTCTCCCTGGCAGCCAGCCAGGCAGGCTATAGAGCCAGTGGGTGATTCAGGCTATAGAGCCAGTGGGTGATTAGTGGTTGTTCAGGCTATAGAGACAGTGGGTGATTAGTGGTGGTTCAGGCTATAGAGCCAGTGGGTGATTAGTGGTGGTTCAGGCTATAGAGCCAGTGGGTGATTAGTGGTGGTTCAGGCTATAGAGCCAGTGGGTGATTAGTGGTTGTTCAGGCTATAGAGCCAGTGGGTGATTAGTGGTTGTTCAGGCTATAGAGCCAGTGGGTGATTAGTGGTGGTGGTTCAGGCTATAGAGCCAGTGGGGGTTCAGGCTATAGAGCCAGTGGGTGGTTCAGGCTATAGAGCCAGTGGGTGATTAGTGGTGGTTCAGGCTATAGAGCCAGTGGGTGATTAGTGGTGGTTCAGGCTATAGAGCCAGTGGGTGATTAGTGGTGGTTCAGGCTATAGAGCCAGTGGGTGATTAGTGGTGGTTCAGGCTATAGAGCCAGTGGGTGATTAGTGGTGGTTCAGGCTATAGAGCCAGTGGGTGATTAGTGGTGGTTCAGGCTATAGAGCCAGTGGGTGATTAGTGGTGGTTCAGGCTATAGAGCCAGTGGGTGATTAGTGGTGGTTCAGGCTATAGAGCCAGTGGGTGATTAGTGGTTGTTCAGGCTATAGAGCCAGTGGGTGATTAGTGGTGGTGGTTCAGGCTATAGAGCCAGTGGGTGATTAGTGGTGGTTCAGGCTATAGAGCCAGTGGGTGATTAGTGGTGGTTCAGGCTATAGAGCTAGTGGGGGTTCAGTCTATAGAGCCAGTGGGGGTTCAGGCTATAGAGCCAGTGGGTGGTTCAGGCTATAGAGCCAGTGGGTGATTAGTGGTGGTTCAGGCTATAGAGCCAGTGGGTGATTAGTGGTGGTTCAGGCTATAGAGCCAGTGGGTGATTAGTGGTGGTTCAGGCTATAGAGCCAGTGGGTGATTAGTGGGGGTTCAGGCTATAGAGCCAGTGGGTGGTTCAGGCTATAGAGCCAGTGGGTGATTAGTGGTGGTTCAGGCTATAGAGCCAGTGGGTGATTAGTGGTGGTTCAGGCTATAGAGCCAGTGGGTGATTAGTGGTGGTTCAGGCTATAGAGCCAGTGGGTGATTAGTGGTGGTTCAGGCTATAGAGCCAGTGGGTGATTAGTGGTGGTTCAGGCTATAGAGCCAGTGGGTGATTAGAGCCAGTGGTGGTTCAGGCTATAGAGCCAGTGGGTGATTAGTGGTGGTTCAGGCTATAGAGCCAGTGGGTGATTAGTGGTGGTTTAGTGGTGGTTCAGGCTATGAGGCAGTGGATGAGCCAGTGGGTGATTAGTGGTGGTTCAGCTAGCCAGTGAGGTGTTTAGAGCCAGTGGGTGGTTCAGGCTATAGAGCCAGTGGGTGATTAGTGGTGGTTCAGGCTATAGAGCCAGTGGGTGATTAGTGGTGGTTCAGGCTATAGAGACAGTGGGTGATTAGTGGTGGTTCAGGCTATAGAGCCAGTGGGTGATTAGTGGTGGTTCAGGCTATAGAGCCAGTGGGTGATTAGAGCCAGTGGGTGATTAGTGGTGGTTCAGGCTATAGAGCCAGTGGGTGATTAGTGGTGGTTCAGGCTATAGAGACAGTGGGTGATTAGTGGTGGTTCAGGCTATAGAGCCAGTGGGTGATTAGTTGGTTCAGGCTATAGAGCCAGTGGGTGATTAGTGGTGGTTCAGGCTATAGAGCCAGTGGGTGATTAGTGGTGGTTCAGGCTATAGAGCCAGTGGGTGATTAGTGGTGGTTCAGTCTATAGAGCCAGTGGGTGATTAGTGGTGGTTCAGGCTATAGAGACAGTGGGTGATTAGTGGTGGTTCAGGCTATAGAGCCAGTGGGTGGTTCAGTCTATAGAGACAGTGGGTGATTAGTGGTGGTTCAGGCTATAGAGACAGTGGGTGATTAGTGGTGGTTCAGGCTATAGAGACAGTGGGTGATTAGTGGTGGTTCAGGCTATAGAGCCAGTGGGTGATTAGTGGTGGTTCAGGCTATAGAGACAGTGGGTGATTAGTGGTGGTTCAGGCTATAGAGACAGTGGGTGATTAGTGGTGGTTCAGGCTATAGAGACAGTGGGTGATTAGTGGTGGTTCAGGCTATAGAGACAGTGGGTGATTAGTGGTGGTTCAGGCTATAGAGACAGTGGGTGATTAGTGGTGGTTCAGGCTATAGAGACAGTGGGTGATTAGTGGTGGTTCAGGCTATAGAGACAGTGGGTGATTAGTGGTGGTTCAGGCTATAGAGACAGTGGGTGATTAGTGGTGGTTCAGGCTATAGAGACAGTGGGTGATTAGTGGTGATTAGTGGTGGTTCAGGCTATAGAGACAGTGGGTGATTAGTGGTGGTTCAGGCTATAGAGACAGTGGGTGATTAGTGGTGGTTCAGGCTATAGAGACAGTGGGTGATTGGTGGTGGTTCAGTCTAGTGGGTGATTAGTGGTGGTTCTATAGAGACAGTGGGTGATTAGTGGTGGTTCAGGCTATAGAGACAGTGGGTGATTGGTGGTGGTTCAGGCTATAGAGACAGTGGGTGATTAGTGGTGGTTCAGGCTATAGAGACAGTGGGTGATTAGTGGTGGTTCAGGCTATAGAGACAGTGGGTGATTGGTGGTGGTTCAGTCTATAGAGACAGTGGGTGATTAGTGGTGGTTCAGGCTATAGAGACAGTGGGTGATTGGTGGTGGTTCAGTCTATAGAGACAGTGGGTGATTAGTGGTGGTTCAGGCTATAGAGACAGTGGGTGATTAGTGGTGGTTCAGGCTATAGAGACAGTGGGTGATTGGTGGTGGTTCAGTCTATAGAGACAGTGGGTGATTAGTGGTGGTTCAGGCTATAGAGACAGTGGGTGATTAGTGGTGGTTCAGGCTATAGAGACAGTGGGTGATTAGTGGTGGTTCAGGCTATAGCAGGAAGCACAGAAGTCCTTATAATTTTATTTTCTTGAGGCATCAAACATCATTAAAGTTCATCAGTCCCAATAAACAAATTCATCTCTGCTTCTTAAAAATGTGCTTCTTAAATTCTATCAAACATAATTATAACAGACTTGAATTAGACTTTCATGGTTTGTTTCATTAGTTGGTTTGACTTTCAGGGTTTCATGCTCTCCAAAAGTCTCCTATTCCCTTAGTGCACTACTTCGGTCCCCTGTTCCCTTATAGTGCACCACTCTCGGTGAAATGTAGTGCACTAGACAGGGTGCCATTTGCTACTCAACCTTGTATCAGCCTTTCATGGTTTGTTTAATTGGTTGGGTTGACTTTCAGAATGCTTATTAGCCCCTATCGGTTACTGCCTGCCTCGTGGTCATTATTCTGGCTACTCTGCTATCTGATGCATGCAGAGCCTCTATTTAACTGGGACACAGTTTGCGTCGGAGGTACCAAGAATTCGCTCTCTCTCTCTGTGTGTGTGTGTGTGTGTGTGTGTGTGTGTGTGTGTGTGTGTGTGTGTGTGTGTGTGTGTGTGTGTGTGTGTGTGTGTGTGTGTGTGTGTGTGTGTGTCATAATGTGAAATGCATTGATGAGGAACAGAGGCAGACGCATTGTATTCCATATATAGTGGGATTCTATGAATGTTGTCCCTATTCCAAATGGTACATTCCATATTCCATATATAGTGCACTACTTTTGGCTCCCTATTCCATATATAGTGCACTACATTTGGCTCCCTATTCCATATATAGTGCACTACATTTGGTTCCCTATTCCCTATATAGTGCACTACTTTTGGCTCCCCATATTCCATTCCATATATAGTGCACTACATTTGGTTCCCTATTCCCTATAGTACTACTTTTGTCCCTATTCCATATATAGTGCACTACTTTTGGCTCCCTATTCCCCATAGGCCCTGGTCAAAAGTAGTGCACTACTTTTGGCTCCCTATTCCCCATAGGCCCTAAAAGTAGTGCCATTTTGGGACGTATGTTCTGATCATTTTATTACTGCGTCGCCTCACTGTGAAGAAGAGACACAGAATAACAATATGAACACGACATGTCAAGGTCTCATGTTTCATTAGCTGGAAATGTTCCATACGCACAAAAAAGATTATTGATCTCAAATGTTGTGCCCATCCCTGCCATCCCTGACTTAAGTGAGCATGTCTTTCTCTTTGCCAAGATAATCCATCCACTTGACAGGTGTGGCATATCGGGATGCTGATTAAACAGTATGATCGTTACACAGGTGCACCTTGTGCTGGGGGACAATACATGGCCAATCTAAAATGTGCAGTTTTTTTGTCACCCAACACGATGCCGCAGATGTCTCAAGTTTTGAGGGAGCGTGCAGTTGGCATGCTGACTGAAGGGATGTCCACCAGAGCTGTTGCCAGAGAATTGAATGTTGATTTCTCCATCATTTAATAGAATGTGGCAGAACGTCCAACCGACCTCACAACTACAGACCACGTGTAACCAGGCCAGCCCAGGAACTCCACATCTGGCTTCTTCAACTGATGAAACAGTATTTCTGTCTGTAATAAAGCCCTTTAGTGTAGAATAACTCATTCTGATTGGCTGGGCCTGACTCCCCTGTGGGTGGGCCTATGCCCTCCCCTATCCAGTCATGTGACATCCATGAATTATGGAAAAATGTATTTCTATAAATGGACTGATTTTCCTTATGAACTGTAGTGTAACTCTGTAAAATCGGGGAAATTGTTGCATGTTTTTATATTTGTTTTGTTCAACGTACATAAACATGCTTGAATGATTCATTTCATCCACCCAAATTAGAGGAAAGTAATTCCATGGAATGTTTCATATACTTGAAGCCCCATGACACACAGATAAAGAAAATAACCATGTTGAAATTTAACAACGGTTTACGCTTTATTTTAACTGTCTGTAATAAACCATTTACTAATCAATACTCCCTCAAACCATTTACTAATCAATACTCCCTCAAACCATTTACTAATCAATACTCCCTCAAACCATTTACTAATCAATACTCCCTCATTAATAAACCATTTACTAATCAATACTCCCTAATCAATACTCCCTCAAATAAACCATTTACTAATCAATACTCCCTCATTAATAAACCATTTACTAATCAATACTCCCTCATTAATAAACCATTTACTAATCAATACTCCCTCATTAATAAACCATTTACTAATCAATACTCCCTCATTAATAAACCATTTACTAATCAATACTCATTAAAAACCATTTACTAATCAATACTCCCTCATTAATAAACCATTTACTAATCAATACTCCCTCATTAATAAACCATTTACAAAATACTCCAAAAACCATTTACTAATCAATACTCCATCAAACCATTTACTAATCAATCACCATTTACTAATCAATACCCCTCATTAATAAACCATTTACTAATCAATACTCCCTCAAACCATTTACTAATCAATACACATTAATAAACCATTTACTAATCAATACTCCCTCAAACCATTTACTAAACCCATTTTACTAATCAATACTCCCTCATTAATAAACCATTTACTAATCAATACTCCCTCAAACCATTTACTAATCAATACTCCCTCAAACCATTTACTAATCAATACTCCCTCAAACCATTTACTAATCAATACCCCTTTTACTAATCAATACTCCCTCAAACCATTTACTAATCAATACTCCCTCATTAATAAACCATTTACTAATCAATATAAACCATTTACTAATCAATACTCCCTCAAACCATTTACTAATCAATACTCGCTCATTAATAAACCATTTACTAATCAATACTCCCTCATTAACAAAACATTTACTAATCACTTTTTAAACCTTTATTTAACTAGGCAAGTCAGTTAAGAACAAATTATTCTTTACAATGACTGCCTACCAGGAAAAAACAGTAGGTTAACTAACTGCCTTGTTCAGGGGACATGACCGACAGATTCTTTACCTTGTCAGCTCGGGGATTAATAATCCAGCAACCTTTCATTAATTACTGGCCCAATGCTCTACCCACTAGGCTACCAGCTACCACATCAATACCACCACATTAGAAAACCATTTACTAATCAATACTCTCTCATTAATAAACCATTTACTAATCAATAATTAATAAACCATTTACTAATCAATAAACCATTTACTAGCCAATACTCTCTCATTAATAAACCATTTACTAATCAATACTCTCTCATTAATAAACCATTTACTAGCCAATACTTCATTAATAAACCATTTACTAGCCAATACTCTTAATAAACCATTTACTAGCCAATACTAAATAAACCATTTACTAATCAATACTCTCTCATTAATAAACCATTTACTAATCAATACTCATTAATAAACCATTTACTCATTAATAAACCATTTACTAGCCAATACTCTCTCATTAATAAACCATTTACTAATTAATAAACAATACTCTCTCATTAATAAACCATTTACTAATCAATACTCTCTCATTAATAAACCATATTTACTAAATCAATAAACTTTACTAGCTCATTAATAAACCATTTACTAGCCAATACTCTCTCATTAATAAACCATTTACTAGCCAATACTTTACTAATCTCATTAATAAACCATTTACTAATCAATACTCGCTCATTAATAAACCATTTACTAATCAATACTCTCTCATTAATAAACCATTTACTAATCAATACTCTCTCATTAATAAACCATTTACTAATCAATACTCTCTCATTAATAAACCATTTACTAGCCAATACTCTCTCATTAATAAACCATTTACTAATCAATACTCTCTCCTTAATAAACCATTTACTAATCAATACTCTCTCATTAATAAACCATTTACTAGCCAATACTCTCTCATTAATAAACCATTTACTAATCAATACTCTCTCATTAATAAACCATTTACGAATCATTAGTAAAGTGTTTTTGCAGTCCCTAATCTATAGTGAGCACTATTTATAATTTATAAATAGCTTATAAATGTATTGCGTGACCATGCCATTGGTAGACATTCCTGCAGTACCTGGTAATAGAATAAGCACACAATATTGGATGTTTAAGGATATACAGTGTAGTATTCAGACCCCTTTTTCCCCACATTCAAGTCCGGTCTCCGGCAGGGCCACTCAAACGACATTCAGAGACTTGTCCCGAAGCCTTGTCTTGGCTGTGTGCTTAAGGTAATTGGCCTGAGAGGTAGAGGTAGGGAGGTAGAGAGAGGGTAGAGGGTGTGTTGTCAGGAAAATAACCTCACACTCAACGTCAACAAAACAAATGAGATGATCGTGGACTTCAGGAAACAGCAGAGGGAGCACCCCCCAATCCACATCCACGGGACAGTAGTGGAGAGGGTAGTAAGTTTTAAGTTCCTCGGCGTACACATCACGGACAAACTGAATTGGTCCACCCACACAGACAGCATCGTGAAGAAGGCGCAGCAGCGCCTCTTCAACCTCAGGAGGCTGAAGAAATTCGGCTTGTCACCAAAAGCACTCACAAACTTCTACAGATGCACAATCGAGAGCATCCTGTCGGGCTGTATCACCGCCTGGTACGGCAACTGCTCCGCCCTCAACCGTAAGGCTCTCCAGAGGGTAGTGAGGTCTGCACAACGCATCACCGGGGGCAAACTACCTGCCCTCCAGGACACCTACACCACCCGATGTTACAGGAAGGCCATAAAGATCATCAAGGACATCAACCACCCGAGCCACTGCCTGTTCACCCCGCTATCATCCAGAAGGCGAGATCAGTACAGGTGCATCAAAGCTGGGACCGAGAGTCTGAAAAACAGCTTCTATCTCAAGGCCATCTGACTGTAAAACAGCCACCACTAACATTGAGTGGCTGCTGCCTACATACTGACTCAACTCCAGCCACTTTAATAACGGAAAAATGGATGTAAAAATGTATCACTAGCCACTTTAAACAATGCCACTTTATATAATGTTTACATACCCTACATTCCTCATCTCATATGTATATACTGTACTCGATCCCATCTACTGCATCTTGCCTATGCCGTTCTGTACCATCACTCATTCATATATCTTTATGTACATATTCTTCATCCCTTTACACTTGTGTGTATAAGGTAGTAGCTGTGGAATTGTTAGGTTAGATTACTCGTTGGTTATTACTGCATTGTCGGAACTAGAAGTAAAAGCATTAAGCTACAATCGCATTAACATCTGCTAACCATGTGTATGTGACATACATTTTGATTTGAGGTAGAGGGAGAGGTAAAGGTAGAGGGAGGTAGAGAGGGAGGTAGAGAGAGAGTAGAGAGAGGTAGAGAGAGAGGTAGAGAGAGAGGTAGAGAGAGAGGTAGAGAGAGAGGTAGAGAGAGAGAGGTAAAGGGAGAGAGAGGGAGAGGTAGAGAGAGAGAGAGAGAGAGAGATAAAGGGAGAGAGGTAGGGAGAGAGGTAGGGAGAGAGGTAGAGAGAGAGGTAGGGAGAGAGGTAGGGAGAGAGGTAGAGAGAGATAAAGGGAGAGAGAGTTAGGGAGAGAGGTAGGGAGAGAGGTGGAGAGAGAGAGAGAGAGAGAGAGAGAGAGAGAGAGAGAGAGAGAGGGAGAGAGAGATAAAGGGAGAGAGAGGTAGGGAGAGAGGGTAGGGAGAGAGGTAGAGAGAGAGGTAGAGAGAGAGGTAGAGGGAGAGGTAGAGAGAGATAAAGGGAGAGAGAGTTAGGGAGAGAGGTAGGGAGAGAGGTAGGGAGAGAGGTAGGGAGAGAGGTAGGGAGAGAGGTAGGGAGAGAGGTAGAGAGAGAGGTAGAGAGAGAGGTAGGGAGAGAGGTAGAGGGAGAGGTAGAGAGAGATAAAGGGAGAGAGAGGTAGAGAGAGAGGTAGAGAGAGAGGTAGAGAGAGAGGTAGAGAGAGAGGTAGGGAGAGAGGTAGGGAGAGAGGTAGAGAGAGAGGGAGGGAGAGAGGTAGGGAGAGAGGTAGAGAGAGATAAAGGGAGAGAGAGGTAGAGAGAGAGGGAGAGGGAGAGAGGTAGAGAGAGAGGTAGGGAGAGAGGTAGGGAGAGAGGTAGAGAGAGATAAAGGGAGAGAGGTAGAGAGAGATAAAGAGAGAGAGGTAGAGAGAGAGGTAGAGAGAGAGGTAGAGAGAGAGGTAGGGAGAGAGGTAGAGAGAGAGGTAGAGAGAGAGGTAGGGAGAGAGGTAGGGAGAGAGGTAGAGAGAGAGGTAGAGAGAGAGGTAGGGAGAGAGGTAGGGAGAGAGGTAGGGAGAGGTAGAGAGAGAGGTAGAGAGAGAGGTAGGGAGAGAGGTAGAGAGAGAGGTAGGGAGAGAGGTAGAGAGAGAGGTAGAGAGAGAGGTAGAGAGAGAGGTAGGGAGAGAGGTAGGGAGAGAGGTAGAGAGAGAGGTAGGGAGAGAGGTAGAGAGAGGTAGAGGAGAGGTAGAGAGGTAGGGAGAGAGGTAGGGAGAGAGGTAGGGAGAGAGGTAGGGAGAGAGGTAGGAGAGAGGTAGAGGTAGAGGTAGAGAGGTAGAGAGAGAGGTAGGGAGAGAGGTAGGGAGAGAGAGGTAGGAGAGAGGTAGAGAGAGGTGGAGAGAGAGGTAGAGAGAGAGGTAGAGGGAGAGGTAGGGAGAGAGGTAGGGAGAGAGGTAGAGAGAGGTAGGGAGAGAGGTAGGGAGAGAGGTAGGAGAGAGGTAGGGAGAGGAGAGAGAGAGAGGTAGGGAGAGAGAGAGAGGTAGGGAGAGAGGTAGGGTAGAGGTAGAGAGGAGAGGGAGAGGTAGAGAGAGATAGGGAGAGGGAGAGAGAGGTAGGGAGAGAGAGAGAGAGGAGAGAGAGAGGTAGAGAGAGGTAGAGAGAGAGGTAGGGAGAGAGGTAGAGAGAGGTAGAGAGAGAGAGGTAGGGAGAGAGGTAGAGAGAGAGGAGAGAGGTAGAGAGAGAGGTAGAGAGAGAGGTAGAGAGAGGTAGAGAGAGGTAGGGAGAGAGGTAGAGAGAGAGAGAGTAGGGAGAGAGAGTAGAGAGAGAGGTAGAGAGAGAGTAGAGAGAGAGGTAGAGAGAGAGGTAGAGAGAGAGGTAGGGAGAGAGGTAGGGAGAGAGGTAGAGAGAGAGAGGTAGAGAGAGAGAGGTAGAGAGAGGTAGAGGAGAGGTAGAGAGAGAGGTAGAGAGGTAGAGGTAGGGAGAGAGAGTAGAGAGAGAGGTAGAGAGAGAGAGGTAGAGAGAGAGGTAGGGAGAGAGGTAGAGAGAGGTAGAGAGAGAGGTAGAGAGAGAGGTAGGGAGAGAGGTAGAGAGAGGTAGGGAGAGAGAGGTAGGGAGAGAGGTAGGGAGAGAGGTAGAGAGAGAGAGGTAGAGAGAGAGGTAGAGAGAGAGAGGTAGGGAGAGAGAGGTAGAGAGAGAGGTAGAGAGAGAGAGGTAGAGAGAGAGGGTAGGGAGAGAGGTAGGGAGAGAGGTAGGGAGAGAGGTAGGGAGGTAGAGAGGTAGGAGAGAGGTAGAGAGAGAGGTAGAGAGAGAGGGAGAGAGGTAGAGAGAGAGAGAGGTAGAGAGAGAGGTAGAGAGAGAGGTAGAGAGAGAGGTAGAGAGAGAGGTAGAGAGAGAGGTAGAGGGAGAGAGAGAGAGAGAGGTAGAGAGAGAGGTAGAGAGAGAGGTAGAGAGAGAGGTAGGGAGAGAGGTAGAGAGAGAGGTAGAGAGAGAGGTAGAGAGAGAGAGGTAGAGAGAGAGGTAGGGAGAGAGAAAATACTTGAATCAGTCATAGAGCCCATTGCCCTTTACGGTGGTGAGGTCTGGGGTCCGCTCACCAACCAAGACTTCACAAAATGGGACAAATGCCAAATTGAGACTCTGCATACAGAATTCTGCAGAAATATACAACGTAGAACACCAAATAATGCATGCAGAGCAGAATTAGGACGATACCCACTAATTATCAAAATCCAGAAAAGAGCTGTTAAATTCTACAACCACTTAAAAGGAAGCGATTCCCAAACCTTCCATAACAAAGCCATCACCTACAGAGAGATGAACCTGGAGAAGAGTCCCCTAAGCAAGCTGGTCCTGGGGCTCTGTTCACAAACACAAACACACCCCACAGAGCCCCAGGACAGCAACACAAATAGACCCAACCAACCAAATCATGAGAAAACAAAAAGATAATTACTTGACACATTGGAAAGAATGAACAAAAAAACAGAGCAAACTAGAATGCTATTTGGCCTTAAACAGAGAGTACACAGCGACAGAATACCTGACCACTGTGACTGACCCAAAATTAAGGAAAGCTTTGACTATGTACAGACTCAGTGAGCATAGCCTTGCTATTGAGAAAGGCCGCCGTAGGCAGACATGGCTCTCAAGAGAAGACAGGCTATGTGCTCACTGCCCACAAAATGAGGTGGAAACTGAGCTGCACTTCCTAACCTCCTGCCCAATGTGACCATATTAGAGAGACATATTTCCCCCAGATCACACAGATCCACGAAGAATTCGAAAAACAAATCCGATTTTGAAAAACTCCCATATCTTTTGGGTGAAATTCCACAGTGTGACATCACAGCAGCAATATTTGTGACCCGTTGCCACGAGAAAAGGGCAACCAGTGAAGAACAAACACCATTGTAAATACAACCCATATCTATGTTTATTTATTTCCCTTTTGTACTTTAACTATTTGTACATTGTTACAACACTGTATATATATACATAATATGACATTTGTAATATCTTTATTGTTTTGAAACTTCTGTATGTGTAATGTTTACTGTTCATTTTTATTGTTTATTTCACTTTATATATTATCTACCTCACTTGCTTTGGCAATGTTAACACATGGTTCCCATGCCAATAAAGCCCCTTGAATTGAAATTGAATTGAGAGGCAGAGAGAGAGAGAGGTGTAGAGAGAGATATTTAACAGAGTAATAAAAATATGTAATGCCTCAATAAAAGGATATTAACACAGCACTTCTCATTAGTGGTAACTTCCCTCCTTCCTTCGATCTCTCTCTCTCTCTCCCCATCTCTGTCCTCTCCCTCCGTTTTCTATCTCTCTCTCCTTCTTCACCCTCTCTCTCTCTCTCCCATCTCCCCCCCCCTCTCTTCGTCTCTCTCTCCCCCTGCTCTCTCTCTCTCCCATCTCCACCCCCCTCTCTTCGTCTCTCTCCCCCTGCTCTCTCTCTCTTTCTCTCTCTCTCTCTCCCATCTCCACCCCCTCTCTTTGTCTCTCTCCCCCCTGCTCTCTCTCTCTCTGTCTCTCTCTCTCTCCCATCTCCACCCCCTCTCTTTGTCTCTCTCTCCCCCTGCTCTCTCTCTCTGTCTCTCTCTCTCTCTCCCATCTCCACCCCCCTCTCTTTGTCTCTCTCTCCCCCTGCTCTCTCTCTCCCATCTCCACCCCCCTCTCTTCGTCTCTCTCTCCCCCTGCTCTCTCTCTCTCTGTCTCTCTCTCTCTCCCATCTCCACCCCCTCTCTTTGTCTCTCTCTCCCCCTGCTCTCTCTCTCTCTCTCTCTCTCTCTCTCTCTCTCTCTCTCTCTCTCTCTCTCTCTCTCTCTCTCTCTCCCATCTCATCTCCACCCCCTCTCTTCGTCTCTCTCCCCCCTGCTCTCTCTCTCCCATCTCCACCACCCTCTCTTCGTCTCTCTCTCCCCCTGCTCTCTCTCTCTGTCTCTCTCTCTCTCCCATCTCCACCACCCTCTCTTCGTCTCTCTCTCCCCCTGCTCTCTCTCTGTCTCTCTCTCTCTCCCATCTCCACCCCCTCTCTTTGTCTCTCTCTCCCCCTGCTCTCTCTCTCTCTCTCTCTCTCTCTCCCCATCTCCACCACCCTCTCTTCGTCTCTCTCTCCCCCTGCTCTCTCTCTCCCATCTCCACCCCCCTCTCTTTGTCTCTCTCTCCCCCTGCTCTCTCTCCCATCTCCACCCCCCTCTCTTCGTCTCTCTCTCCCCCTGCTCTCTCTCTCTGTCTCTCTCTCTCTCTCCGTCTCTCTCCACCCCCCCCCTCTCTCTCCCATCTCCACCCCCTCTCTTCGTCTCTCTCTCCCCCCGCTCTCTCTCTCTCCATCTCCACCCCCCTCTCTTCGTCTCTCTCTCCCCCTGCTCTCTCTCTTTTTCCCCTACTCTTCCTTCCTTCCAAAAATATTTACGATTTCCTAGAGAGGGTTGGAGGGGAGGGGTTATAAGTGAAGAGCAGACAAATTGCATTCTCAAACTGTATTACTGTCTCTGCACGTGGAAATGAAAAATGAACAATAAGCCTGCAATCAACATTCTCCCACAGGCACCGTGTCAAACTCCCATACGACCCCTTAGATTAGTGCCCGAGTCCCAAATGGCACCCTATTCCCTCCCACTACTTTACCAGGACCCTATTCTATGTCTCTACTTTCCCCCAGGACCCTATTCCCTATCTCTCACTACTTTCCAGGACCCTATTCCCTTATAGAGCACTACTTTAGACCAGGACCCTATTCCCTATTTTCCTACTTTAGACTTCAAAACCCTTTATTTCCTAGAGAGGGTTGGAGGGGGACCAGGACCCTTTCCCTATGAAGAGCAGACACTATTGATTCTCAAACTGTATTCCTGTCTCTGCACGTGGAAATGAAAAATGAACAATAAGCCTGCAATCAACATTCTCCCACAGGCACCGTACTCAAACTCCCATACGACCCCTTAGACCAGGACCCTAATTCCCTATATAGTGCACTACTTTAGACCAGGACCCTATTCCCTATATAGTGCACTACTTTAGACCAGGACCCTATTCCCTATGTAGTACACTACTATAGACTAGAA